>NC_056727.1:509653207-509840413 GCF_019279795.1 Protopterus annectens | reverse complement strand
GAACAACCGACCGGAATACACAAAAAGCGCAAAGACAAAGACAGGCATCCGAGGCCCAAAATTGACGACGAAGCCTCTGCTAGGCCAGTCTCCGGTTTTCAGCGAGGCACCTTCGCAGCCCCTGACGACCGCTTCCACAGGCCACCTCTAACTCCCACGTGGAGATGGCTGGGCCTTCGGATACACCAGACTTGAACCTACAGAGACTAACCCTTGTGAGGGCTCCGGAGTAGCTGAACAACCCGCAGCTTCAGAGGGTGTTTTCAGGCCTACTCAGTTAACCATTAAATCTTCTGCTAAATCTAAACCAAAGAAACAACTTCAGCATTCACCAGCACAGGCCTCCATGCCTAAGAAACAGATGCTCAAAATGGCCGAAGACCTAATTACTCTGATCAGGGGGTCCCACCCTCCTCCAGATAAAAGGCCTAGACAGGATGCAGACTATGACTCATCCGACCAGGTGTCCATCTCTTCAGATTCATCCTCAGACTGGGATACTCTTTACCCCCTTATGAGGATTCTGATGCTGAGGAATCCATTCCTTCAGCCTCTCCACCAGAGGACTACTCCTTTGGGGAAACCTTACATACCATGTGGGAGCATTTCCATTGGGAGGGCCAGGATTACTCAGAATCCAAGAAAAGGCTCAGAGATTTCCTTTTATTACCTCAACACAGACCCTTCGCTATTCTGCCAGTGTTAGAGTACCTAACTCTCACAAATTCCTTTATAAAAGCCCTGTTGCTGACCCTGAAACAATTTCCTAGGGTCCCAAAGGGCCTCTGCAGCAAAAAATCCAGTCCCCTCTGATAGAGATTCCAGGGCATTAGACAGATGGGGAAAGGAAGTATACACATCTGCAACTTTAGCAATGAGAGCACTAAATTGCCAGTTTCACATGCTTAAATATCAGCAATATTTGATGTCTCAGTTGAAACAAAAAAAATGCTTCCAAACTCAGATCTTCCTAACTATAAGGAAATGCAGGATTTATTGCATACAGCTGAACAAGTGGGAAAACATACTTTGCAATGTGGTTTTTATTCCTTAGAGGCCTCCTGTAGAGCAGCAGTTACAGGGTCCGTCATTAGAAGGCTTGCTTGGTTAAAAGAACAGACCTTACCAGATCATGTAAAAGCAAAGTTATTGGATGCACCCTTGCAGCAGGATGTTTTATTTGGAGTTAAGGCAGAAGAGGTATTAAAGAAAATGGAGGATAAAGCAAAATCTATGCAAACGGTGAAGGATTTCTTACAAGTTCAGCCTCCTCGATTTAGCAGAAATTGGCCAACAAAGAATTGGTCCTTTCCAGTTTCAGACAGACCTCAAAGGGGCAGATACAGACGTCCAAGAGGCAGAGGTCAACCACAAGGTACTTACAGGCCTCGACAATGGGGTACTACTACCCAGAAAGAAGGGGAAGACAGGCCTCAACCTTATAAAAAGCAGACCCAATGACTTCCCACTACAGCTGCCAAACATCTCTCTCTTGGCAGCCCCCTTGGGGGGAAAACTGACACTTTTCAGTCACAATTGGCAATTAATCACCAAAGACAAATGGGTTCTCAATATTGTGTCTCAAGGTTACAGGTTCCACTTTCACACTCTGCCAAGGTTAAAAGGAATGCCAAATCTGCCACCAAATCAATGGGCAGAGGCTCAAAGGCAAATTACAGCACTCATGGACATGAGAGCTATTCAAGAGGTACCAATACAGGAGCAAGGACAAGGATTTTACTCAAGACTCTTTCTGGTTCCCAGAAAGGACAAAGCCTGGAGGCCAATTCTGGATCTTTCTTCTCTAAACACTTAACATGGAGGTTCCAAAATTCAAAATGTTGACACTACAGCAGCTTCTTTCCATGCTGGGCAAGAAAGCTTGGCTCGTAACATTGGACCTCAAGGAGGCATACCTGCATGTCCCTATCGGACAAAATTGCAGAACATACCTCGGATTCTTAGCAGGTTCAATGCACTACCAATTCTCTGCACTGCCCTTTGGCTTATCTACTGCACCCAGGGTCTTTACAAAATGCCCTGGCATCAGTAATTGCATTTTGCAGACAAAAAGGAATTCAAATTTACCCATATTTGGACGACTGCCTTATTCAAGCAGAGAGCAAAGACATTCTTCTAAAGCATCTGGCTTTTGTAAAAAGACTACTAATTTGCCTAGGGTACACAGTAAACGAAAAGAAATCAAAACTAGTGCCCTCACAAGAGATAATATTCCTGGGTGCCAGCTTAAATACAATGGCCCAGATGGCTTATCTCACGCCAGACAAGCAAGGACAACTGACTCGATATTTCCAATTAATGGCAACAAAGACTCAACTCCCTGCAAGAAAAATTCTGCAGGCCTTGGGTTACATGGCATCTTGCATACTACTAATTCCATATACAAAACTGCACATGAGGAAACTACAATGGTACCTAAAGAGTGTCTGGTCTCAACACTGTCCCAGTTTGGAAACAGTAATACCACTTATTCCTTGCCTTCAACAGGAGTTTCGATGGTGGGCTCAAGCCTGTCACCTCAACAAGGGACAGCCTTTCACTCAACCCACAGCCAGGCAAACACTGACAACAGATGCTTTGGATTACGCCTGGGCAGCACACATGGCAGGAAAATGTATTCAGGGCAAGTGAAACGCAGAACAAAGGCATCTTCACATCAATCAAAAAGAGATGCTAGCTGTACAAAATGCCCTTATAGCTTTCAAGGACCTTCTGCATCCAGGATAACTTATTCTGAGGACAGACAACACCACAGTTATGTGGTACATAAACAAGCAAGGGGGCACTCATTCATATCCCCCTCTGCAGACAAGCCATGACCTTGTGGAACACAGCTATAACCTATCAAGATGTCCTTCAAGGATGCATCTGCAGTCATAACATATGGGTTGTCCTGCCTCAGGCAGCCCTTCGGTCGGCCGGATTCCAAAGTCTGGGTCTGGCCTCGGCTGATGTCGCACTTCACCCGACGTCATAGCTCCTGGGGTATAAAGGCATCAGCCGACGCCATTTTCCTCAGTCTTTCTTGCCGCGATTGCGAAGCAGAAGCTGTTACAAGTGCCGGACGGTCAGACCCAGAGATTTCAGCTACCGAAGACTTCTAAAAAAGCTAAGTACCCCGTTGGGGACTGTTTCTTGCCTCAGCCGATGTCAGACAAAGTAAATAATTGTTTAACTTGTGGGAAACAAATACCTCATAAGGATTTCCACTCTTACTGCCTTCCTTGCTTAGGCCCAGACCACGAAGTATCAGCTTGTTTAGCCTGTGCTTCCTTCAACCAACGGACACTTAGACGTCGGTCGGAGTTTGCTGAAGAGTTTTTTGGTCCCGCTTTTGCATATAAAATGCCGTCGGAGACTCCGACTACACATTTAGCCAAAAAACGCAAGGAAAAGGACTGACACTCGCGGCCCGCGGTTTCGGCTGAATAGGGCTACCGCGAGTGTCTCAGTTTTGGCTGAAACAGAGTCCTCGGTTCTTCCTTCGGCCGTAAGCATGCCTCCGACAACCGAGGCCTCACAGACCCCGGCTGAGTCGGCTACAGAAATTCATACCGAAGAAGCAGGCACACAGGAATTGTCCAACACCATTCCGTTGGACATCTCTACTCCTGCACGTGGGGCAGCTAGACCCCCTGCTTCTATGTCTATTAAGGCCTTCTCCAGGGCTAAAGCAGCTAAACTTTCCAAGGCCTTGCCTACTAAAGCTCCCTCTCACAGACCTTCCTCAAGTTCTCAGATTCTCAGCCTTGCTGAGGACCTTAGTTCTCTGATCAGGGGATCCCAACCTCACCCAGACAGGGCCTCACAACCTCCTCCTGAATAAAGGCCTAGGACTGAACCCCCTGAACCTCTCTCCTCTGACTATTCCTCGGATGGATCAGAGTTATCAGACCATCAGGAAGGACCATACTCGCCTTACGAGGATTTGGATGCAGACGACTCCATTCCTTCTGCCTCCCCCCCAGAAGAATTTTCATTTGGGGAAACTCTACACTCAATGAGGGAACACTTCCAATGGCAGGGTCAGGATTTCTCTGATTTAGGAAAAGGCTAAGGACTTTTTTACACTTACCACAGCATAGGCCTTTAGCCATACCACCTGTACTATCAGTTGTTGATGATGCATACAATGATGCCAGTTCTGCCCCTGATTCTCTTCCCCCCGGCCCCTGCCAAACCTGACAGATATTACAGGGTCCCGGATTCTCACTTCCACTTGTATAAGGCCCACGCTGCAGACCCAGAAACCATTTCTCAGGGCCCTAAGGGTGTTGCAGCTGCCTCTGCCAAAAACCCCCTACCCTCTGAAAGAGAATCAAGAGCATTAGAGAGATGGGGTAAAAAGGTTTATACATCTGCTACTCTTTCTGCCAGGGATTTAAACTGTCAATTTCACATGATACAGAACCAGGAATTTTTGTTAGATCAGCTGAATAAAAAGCTTTCCTCTCCTGAACCTTTAGACCATAAGTCCCTTCAGGATTTGGTACACAACTCACAGCAGGTCAGTAATCATTTCTTAAAATGTGGCTATGATGCACTGGAGGCTTCATTTAGATCAGCTATGACTGGAGCAGTGATTCGAAGGCATGCCTGGCTAAAAGAGCAATCCTTGCCAGACCATGTTAAGTCTAAACTCCTAGATGCCCCTATGGAGAAACAAAGTTTATTTGGCTCCCCTGCACAGGAGGTTCTAAAAAAAGTGGAAGAAAAAGCAAAATCTGTGCAAACAGTCAAGGATTTTCTGCAGGTCCAACCTCCGAGGTTCAGCAGAAATTGGCCTTCAAAGAATTGGTCCTTTCCAGACACCTCCAGAGCACAAGAGAGGCAGAAATAGATGCCCAAGAGGCAGAGGTCAATCAAGGGATGCCTACAGGGGCCTTCAGTGGCAACCTGAAAACCAGAGGAGTGCCGCCACAGCAACGACTGCAACCACTTCCACAGGACAGACACAATGACTTGGCTCTGATTCCGCTTACCAGGGAACAACTGGAAGCACCCTTGGGCGGAAAGTCAGCTTTAGTTTCAAAAAACTGGCATTGCATTACAAGAGACAAATGGACTTTGCAAACAATAGACAAAGGCTACAGGTTTCACTTCCACACTTTACCAAAAAAGAGAGGAATGCCAAACCTTCCATCAAGACAGAAGTCAGAGGCTCTAAAACAAATCATCAACTTACTAAGGATGAGAGCAATAGAAAAGGTACCATCTATGGAACAAGGCCAAGGATTTTACTCCAGACTATTCCTTGTACCAAGAAAACAAACTCAATGGAGGCCTATTCTCGACTTGTCCGCACTGAACACATATCTCATAGTACCAAAATTCAAGATGCTGACCCTACAGCAACTTCTTCCCATGTTGGGCAAGGAGTCTTGGCTGGTGACTCTAGATCTCAAGGAGGCATACCTGCACGTCCCCATACGACCAGATTGCAGAAGACACCTCAGATTTCTTGCAGGATCAGAGCATTATCAATTCTCAGCATTGCCCTTTGGCTTATCTACTGTGCCCAGAGTATTCCCGAAATGCCTGGCATCAGTAATTGCACATTGCAGGCTTCAGGGAATTCAAATCTATCCATACCTAGATGACTGCCTAATACAAGCGGACAACAAGACAAAAATAATAAAGGATTTGACCTATGTCATACAACTGCTGCAAGCCTTGGGATACACAGTCAACATACAGAAGTCAAGACTAGTGCCATCCCAAAGGATAACATTTTTGGGTGCAGAACTGGACACAATAACTCAGATGGCTTTTCTCACAGAAGAAAAACAAAAGCAACTTCCAGTTTACTTCATGGCATTGACAAGACAAACTCAGCTTACTGCAAGGAAAGTCCTGCAAGCCCTGGGTTACATGGCATCCTGCATAATCTTGATCCCACATGCCAGACTGCATATGAGAAAATTACAATGGTACCTAAGGAATGTATGGTCTCAACACAGACACAGTCTAGAAACCATGATACCAATCATTCCATGCCTGAAACAAGAATTCCTGTGGTGGGCTCAGGCCTGCCAGACCAACAGAGGGTTGCCTTTCCACAAACCACAACCAAGGCAGACCATCACCACGGACGCCTCAGACCTAGGCTGGGGGGCACACATGGAAGACAAATGTATCCAAGGCCTATGGTCCCAAGACCAGCTGAATCTACACATAAATCTAAAGGAGATGCTGGCAGTGAAACATGCAATCGAGGCATTCAAATCATTCCTCCAGCAAGGACACATGCTGATAAGGACGGACAATACCACAGTCATGTGGTACATCAACAAACAGGGAGGCACGCATTCCTACCCTCTATGCCGGATGGCAATGGATCTGTGGAACCTAGGCCTGAATCTCAACATTCAACTGCAGGCCAGATTCGTACCAAGAAAAGAAAATTCACTAGCAGACAGATTAAGCATAACTACCACGGATGCTCACGAATGGATGCTGCATCCAGACATCTTCAAAACCATAACAAAGACATGGGGAATGCCAGAGATAGACCTGTTCGCCTCCCCACTCAACCACCAACTGAAGAAATTCTGCTCAAGAGAATACCACCCACAAGCCTGGAGGGTGGACTCCCTTTCTTTCAGCTGGAAGCCCTGACAGTTTATGCCTTTCCACCTCTCCCATTGATGTACAAAGTTCTACTGAAGATCAGGGAGGAACAGCCAAAGGTAATTCTGATAGCTCCAGACTGGCCAAGACAGCATTGGTACCCACTACTGAGAAGCATGTCTCGGACGAACTCATGGCCTCTACCTCTATGGCCTTTACTTCTAACACAGAACAACTACAAGACCCTGCATCCAAACTTGAAAACACTGCAGCTAACTGCCTGGAAAATTGCATAAAGCAAAACCAACCTGTTTTATCTCAGAGGGTCAAGGACATTATCCGGGAGGCTGCAGACCCTCCACAAGGAAAACATACTCAGCCAAATGGAAGAGATTCCTCATTTGGAGTGCATCAAAGGGAACAGATGTCACACTGGCAAACCTAGCACACATCCTAGAATACTTAGCAGAACTGTTCCACAATGGCCTGTCCTATTCTTCCATTAAGATTCATGCTTCAGCAATTTCAGCAGAGTACAACATGGATCCTCCTATCTTCTCTCAACCTCTCCTCAGACAATTTCTAAGAGGGATCAAAAATGTAAAACCTCCAAGGAAACCACTTCTACCTGCATGGGATCTCAATTTTGTGCTGGAAAAATTAACACTTCCCCCTTTTGAACCAGCAGCATCAGCAGACTTACAGTTCTTATCTTGGAAAACTGCCTTCCTTTTAGCAATCACTTCAGCAAGAAGGGTATCCGAGTTACAGGCCTTAATGGCAGTGCAGCCTTTCCTTATCTTTCACCAGGATAGAGTGTCTCTGAGAACCAATCCTACTTTCATGCCAAAGGTGGTATCCAGAGTATCCTTGAACCAAGCTATTCATTTACCTACGTTCTTCCCTAACCCACAGAACAGGGGAAAAACTACTGCACACCTTGGATGTACACAGACAACTGCTACTATCTGGACAGAACTAAGACCAACAGAAAAACTGACCAGCTTCTGGTAGCATATGCAACAGGAGTGCAAGGAAAAGCAATTTCCAAACAGACAGTTTCAAAATGGATAGGAAATTGCATTCGATTCTTTTACTCTTTTCATGGAAAGACAACTCCTGAAAATATCAGGCCTCACTCCACAAGAGCTACAACCACCACTACAGCTTTCCTCAGGGTGGCTACCAAAGACATTTTAGAAGCTGCTACTTGGAGCTCCGTGCATACATTTGCCAAGCATTACAATCTTCCTTTATACTCCAGATCCCGAGCAGGTTTTGCAACTGCAGTTTTACAAGGGATCTTAACTACACCATCATTATCTTAGTGCCTCCTCCCCAGTTTGGCTATGGTATTCTACCCATATGTTATGACTGCAGATGCATCCTTGAAGGACATAGTACAGTTTTGTACCTACCATAAATGTAGATGTCCGATAGGTATGCATCTGCAGTCAGGATTACCCACCCTCCTTCCCCTCTGTGGTATTCCTAGGGTACTTACCCCTCTCTTAGCTAGCTGGGGGAATCTATTATGGTGTATTTGTTTGTATGTATATATGTATATATACTTTTGATTTCTACTGTTTGGAATTTTCTACTTTATCCAAATTTAGCCTTCCTAGAGGGCACCTGGCATCTGGGGCAAGAAACACTGAGGAAAATGGCGTTGGCTGATGCCTTTATACCCCAGGAGCTATGACGTTGGGTGAAGTGCGACATCAGCCGAGGCCAGACCCAGACTTTGGAATCCGGCCGACCGAAGGGCTGCCTGAGGCAGGACAACCCATATGTTATGACTGCAGATGCATACCTATCGGACATCTACATTTATGGTAGGTACAAAACTGTACTTTTATCTGCAAGCACAATTCCTGTCAGGAGCGAAAAACACACTGGCAGACGACTTAAGCAGAAACATCATGGATCCGCATGAGTGGAAAGTCCACAAATGTTCAGGATGATAACACAGAAATGGTGGAGCCCGGACATAGATCTGTTCGCATCCCCAATGAATTGCCAGCTACAGAAATTCTGCACCAGGACTTACCACCCACAAGCATGGAAAGTGGATGCCCTCTCATTCAGTTGGAAAAACCTACAAGTATACGCTTTCCCACCACTGTCTCTCCTTTCAAATGCACTCATAAAAGCCAGACAAAAAAGGCCAAAGATGATCCTGATTGCCTTAGACTGGCCACGCCAGCACTGGTACCCAATGTTAAAGAACTTAGCACAAGGACTACCATGGATTTTGCCTCAAATCTCACAACTTCTGACTCGGCAAAACAGATACTGCAAGGCCAGCTCAAGACTTTAAACCTGGCTGCATGGCAAATTCCTTAGTCAAGCAAACAATGCCTCTCTCCAAAGCTGTTATGGATGTCATTCTGGAGGCCAAAAGGCCTAGTACCAGGAAAGCCTATTCGGATAAATGGAAGAGATTCTGTGCCAGAACCAGGTCCACAACCTTGACCCTCTTGTCCCAAATATTCCTCAGATACTACAATACTTGACTGAGATGCTGGGCAAGGGCTTCTCCTTTTCATCCATTAAGATCCATGCCTCTGCCATCTCTGCTAATTACAACACAGATCCACCAATCTTTTCTCATCCCTTGGTAAAACAGTACCTCAGAGGGGCTAAAAACATAAGACCACCCCGTAGAGCACCAACTTCAACTTGGGACCTCAACTTTGTCTTGGAGAAATTAACTTTACCTCCTTTTGAGCCAGCTAACTCAGCAGACTTAAAATATGTCTCTTGGAAAACTGCTCTGCTCCTGGCAATAACCTCAGCACGAAGAATTTCAGAATTACAGGCACTAATGGCAGTGGAACCTTTCATCATATTCCACCAGGACAGGGTGTCTTTAAGAACAAACCCTACTCTTATGCCAAAGGTGGTATCAAGTGTGGCTGTAAACCAAACTATTCACTTGCCAACATTTTATCCAAATCCTCGGAATAAAGGGGAGAGGCTACTGCATTCCTTGGACATGCACAGGCAGTTACGCTTCTACTTGGACAAAACTAAAGCTTTCAGAAAAACTGAGCAATTGTTTGTATCATATGCTGCAGGAACACAGGGAAAAGCCATTTCAAAACAGACCATTTCAAAATGGATAGGCCATTGCATACGTTTCTGCTATACACATCATGGGAAAACTGCACCTAACAACATTAGATCTCATTCCACCAGGGCAACAGCCACTTCAGCTGCCTACCTCAGAGGAGTAACCTACCAAGGACATTTTGGAAGCAGCAACTTGGAGTTCGGTACATACCTTCACCAAGCATTACCATCTGCCTCTTTACTCTAAATCTAGAGCTGGCTTTGCCACTGCAGTGCTGCAAGGCCTTCTAGCCTCCCCTAATGCCTTATAGAACCAGCCACCCTACCTCAGCTTTGGGATTCTACCCAAGTGTTATGACTGCAGCAGTGTAACACGATGAACATAGTACAGTTTTGTACCTACCATAAATGTAGATGTTTGAGTGTAAACACTGCTGCAGTCCAGGTTACCCTCCCTCCTTCCCCTCTTACTTGCTGTTACTTATCCTGGTATTCTACCCTTTGCTGCCTATGGGAAATATTTGCTGTTAACATAAAGTATTTGATTGCTTTTCTTATGTATGTTTTATTAGCAATTTACATTGCCTAACTTTTTGGGGGCACCTGACATCTGGGGCAAGTAAAACTAAAGAAAATGGCGTCGGCTCCATCTTATATACCCCTGGCGCACTGATGTCAGGGAAGAAGTGACAGCAACCGACGCCGGACCAAGACTTTGGAACTCGGGCCGACTGCGGGACTGCCTGATGGCAGGATAACCCAAGTGTGATGACTGCAGCAGTGTATACACTTGAACATCTACATTTATGGTAGGTACAAAACTGTACTTTCTGCAGTGCCTCATAGCCACTCCTAATTCTATTTAGTTCCAGCCGCTCAACCTCAGCTTTGGGATTTAACCCAAGTGTAATGACTGCAACAGTGAAACACGATGAACATAATACAGTTGTGTACCTACCATAAATGTAGATGTTCAAGTGTATTCACTGTTGCAGTCCAGGTTACCCACCCACTGTCCCCCTTTCTTTGCTGGGACTTATCTGTACTTCTCCATTCTATACAACCTATGTGGTGTATTTGCTTGTAGATGAAGGTATTGTTTACTTTAGTGCATGCTCTTTATAAGCAATGTTTTTAGCCTACCCTTTTGGGGGCACCTGACATCTGGGGCAAGAAAAACTGAAGAAAATGGCGTCTGCTGCATCTTGTATACCCATGGCGCACTGACGTCAGGGAAGAGGCAACAGCAACCGACGCCGGACCAGGACTTTGGAATTCAGGCCGACTGTGGGTAGCCTGCCAGCAGGATAACCCAAGTGTAATGACTGCAACAGTGAATACACTCGAACATCTACATTTATGGTAGGTACATAACTGTACTTTCCTTCACTTCAGGGCGGGGAACAGGCACTTCCAATTCTCTGCACTGCTCTTTGGCTTATCTACTGCTCCCAGAGTTTTTACCAAATGCCTGGCTCCAGTCATTGCTTTTTGCAGGCAAAGAAACATTCAAATTTACCCTTACTTGGACGATTGTCTTATTCAGGCAAACTCTCCAGAGCAACTTCTAAAGGATTTAGACTTTGTAAAGAACCTTCTCACCTCTTTGGGCTACACCATCAACGAAAAGAAGTCAAAATTGGTACCCACCAGGGAGATTGTATTCCTGGGAGCGAGCCAGAACACAGCTGCCCAGATGGTATTCCTCCCGCAAGAGAAACAAATGGATCTTTCGAATTACTTCAAAAATTTGGCAAGCATGACCCAGCTCTCTGCAAGGCATGAGATTCATGGCTTCATGTATTTTGATGATTCCATATGCCAGACTGCATATGAGGAAAATACAGTGGTACCTCAAAAGCTTTTGGCGTCAACACACACGGAATTTAGACTTGATACTTCCTCTGATTCCCTGCCTGCAGACGGAATTCCTTTGTTGGGCGACGGCCTGTGCACAGAACAAAGGCCTACCTTTCTGTCCACCTCCTGCTAGCCAGACTCTCACCACAGATGCCTCGGACCACGCTTGGGGAGCACATCTAGAGGGCAGATGCATTCAGAGGACTTGGAACTCTCAACAGGTACAGTTGCACATAAATCGAAGGAATTGATGGCAGTCCAGCAGGCCTTAATGGCTTTCTAACATCTTCTCTTTCCTGGTACTCTTCTGGTCAGGACAGATAACACCACAATCCTGTGGTACATCAACAAGCAGGGAGGGACGCACTCTTACCCCCTGTGCCGACAAAGCAAGATACTATGGTCCATAGCAGCTTCCATGGGCATTCATCTGACAGCTCAGTTTCTTCCAGGAAGGGTCAAGCACCTTGGCAGACTGGTTGAGCAGGCAGGTCTTGGATCCTCACGAGTGGCAACTAAACAAGATCATCTTCTATCGCATCATTCAGCATTGGGGCACTCCCCATGTGGATCTCTTCTCATCTCCAACTGACCACCTTCTTCCAACCTTTTGCACCAGGGATCATCACGACAAAGCTTGGAAGGTGGATGCTCTGTCCTTCCCCTGGACACAGCTCTCGATCTATGCATTCCCTCCTCTGCCTCTTCTTCCCCGGGTGCTGTTAAAGATGAAGGACAAAATACCAACGGCCATCATCATAGCTCCAGACTGGCCCAGAAAATATTGGTATCGACTACTTCGCAGTCTCTCCCAGTCTCAGCCTTGGCATCTTCCCCTGATACCAGATTTCTTGGTTCAGGAGGAGGGAAAAATTCTGCATCCTCATCTTCAGACTCTGCATTTGGCAGCTTGGCTCATAATTTAAACCTTTTCCAACCAGTGGTTGAGGTCTTTTGTGAGGCCAGGAGGCCTAGAACTAGGAAACTTACACAGATAAGTGGAAAAGATTCTCCATTTGGATGCAGACTAGAGGGGAAGACCCTTCCCAACCTACTCTTCCTCTTATTCTTGACTATCTGGCAGGCTTGCTTAATGGTGGACTTTCCTTTTCTTCTATCAAAATCCATGCTTCAGCTGTTTCTGCTCATTGGTCCTTTGAGCATCCCATTGTTTCTCTCATCCCTTGATGAAACAGGGGAGCTAGCAATATAAAGCCTCCCAGAAGGGCACCTACTCCTGCTTGGGATCTCAATTTTGTACTTGAGAAATTTACTCTGCCTCCTTTTGAACCAGCTGCCTCAGCAGACCTGAAGTTTCTCTCCTGGAAAACTGCCTTTCTTTTGGCTATTACTTCAGTTAGAAGAGTTTCTGAGCTGCAGGCCTTAATGGCAGTAGAGCCTTTTATCATCTTCCATGTGGATTGGGTTTCTCTTCAAACTAATCCCTCCTTTATGCCCAAGGTGGTTTCTAGCCTGACTCTTAACCAGTCTATCCACCTGCCTACCTACTTTCCTAATCCTCAGAATAAAGGGGAATAGTTACTGCATTCCCTGCATGTGCATAGGCAGCTTAGATTTTACCTGGGTAGGACTAAACCTTTTTGAAAGTCGGATCAGTTGTTGGTCAGTTTTGCTCCTGGAGCTCAGGGCAAAGTTATTTCTAAGCAGACCATTTCTAAGTGGATTGCTCATTGTATTCACTTTTGTTACAGCATGGCAAGGTTCCTCCTCAGAGTATTAGGACCCATTCTACTAGGGCAGCCTCTACCTCAGCGGCTTTTTTAAGAGGTGTACCTACTAGGGACATACTGGAAGCAGCTACATGGACTTCTGTCCACACTTTCACTAAACATTACAATTTACCCTCGTTTTCTAAGTCCAGGGCTGGTTTTGCCATTGCAGTGTTGCAGGGCATCCTTATCAACCTTTAAACAGTGGGTCTTCCTCCTCCCTTTTGTTTGTTTGCCTGGGCTTTGGGAATCAACCCATTTTGTAAGGACTGCAAATGTGAAACACGATGAACATAGTACAGTTGTGTACACTTACCATAAATGTAGATGTTAGAGTGTATTCACTGTTGAAGTCCTGGTTTCTCCCCCTTCCATCCCCCCTTTTTTCCTAGGGCACAGACTGGATTTTCTTTTCCTGGTCTAACCTTTTTTTTGGGGACTCCTGACAGTTAAGGCAAGAAAAACTGAGGAAATGGCAGCATCGGCTGCCTTGGTTTGTTCCTGACGTCCGGCCTAAACCAAAGGCAGCCAACATCGTATACCAAGGACTTTGGTATTCTGGCTGACTGTGGGCTACTGGGAGCCGGATAATCCATTTTGTAAGGACTGCAACAATGAATACACTCTTAACATCTACATTTATGGTAAGTGTACACAACTGTACTTTCACCACTCTTGAGGTTAACTCCTGTGTGTATTGATGTCTAAAATGAAGCCATTGTAGATGATTTCTTTAACTTTCATTTGTAATACTAACTGTGAGAGAAGTATATTTATGATGTTGGAAATAAGGTACTATAATGTTTATGATGATGGAAGTAAGGTTTCAAAATCCTGGAAGGACTTTGCATACTGATGCACAATGTAAAGGGTGTATCTTACACTTCTTGGAGTTTTATTATAAATCACTAAATACAATGGTGATAATTTGTACATCTTGTATTAATAAGCACCCTGCCACACTAATCTTATACTGGATTCTAATCAGCTACTATTCCTTCAACATATGTATTCTTTTTCTGTATTTTATGCAGCAAATGCATCTGAGCATTACTTTAAGTTACTCTACTAATGAAGCTGCCACATATATGGATGCAGTATCTTAAACTGCATGTCCAGTAAACTCTCAAGCAACCAGAAAAAAAGTTGAAGAAATACAGTACAGTTTTCATGTGCTACACTTTCTGTTTCCCCCCGCAGAAACATACCTTACATTTTTAGAGCTGTAAAAGGAAGATAGGAATAAATTCCGTCTCTGCCTAACCTAAGAACAAGTCAAACCAAACAAATAGTATAGGGCACAGTATTAGTTAGGCCTGTTTTTAATAGTAACTCTCAAGCAACCAGAAACTACAGTTATCCGGCATTTACCAGTCCCCATGGGTATTATATTTTCTTCACTGTGACATAGTATCCAAGGAGTATAGTTTATGCTGTTTCTACAATATGTTTACTTGTACTGACATTGTAGGCAAGTGACAGTCATTATTCAAGTCCTTTAATATGGACCACTGTGGGACATTATAAAGAAATAAGTACATACATACATACATATATATATATTTCAAGCATGGGCAATGATGCCCTTCTAGTCTGCCACTGTACCAGAACAATTGTTCCCATAATAAGTGTCCAGGCTGTTCTTAAAATATTTAAACTAGTACTTGTTTTATGTAATTTGGTAGTCTTCCATGTATCAGCTGCTTTCTCAGAGATCCAGTTAGTACACTTCTCATTCCTGTAGAATTTTTACATAAATTTTCTGATTATTCTTTACTAATTTATTGATAATCCCAAACATTCCCAGGTACCTGAATAAGATATCCTCTTGGATATCAATAAGAAACACTGTGCAAATTCAAATGTTTAAATTTTTCATAATAACTTAAACTTTAACATCCATGGATGCCCTTGGTGCAGTTCCGCTGTGCTCTTTCCAGTTTACTCACGCTTGTTTTCTGGTTTCCGTATTGCTGTTCCATAATAATAATAATAAGAAGAAGCAGGAACAGTTGGGACAGGCCTAGGAAACTTAATTTGCTTGAGAGGTGAAAGAGGGTACTGGGATGATGAAATTGATGGTATAGAAGGTTGCAGAAGTAGAGGAATTATCACAAAGTAGCATGGAATAAGACATAGAGTAAGGCAGAGAAACCATATTGACATTGAAAAGTGGTTCTGTAGTTGGTGTTCAGAGTGAGATCAAAATATTCATGTTTTTTGAGGAGAGAGAGAGACCAGCAAGGCTGGCATTAATAATGAAATTTGGAAGAATGTAGTATGAAAATATTTAGAAATGGCCAGAAGTGCTCACTGAGTACTTTGCTTCTATTGTAGCCAGTTAGATACAAAGACAGCAGTTGACATGGAAGGGTTAGTGTAAGCAGACAAATTATGAAGGATAAAAAGGACAAATCTCGGGGTGAAGTGGTGTCAGATAGCTGTATAAAGACGAGTCATTCAAAGATGAGAATAATGCAGCTGATCCTTCGTTTTAAAGATGATGCCTTTCTGTCACAGTGGTGCAGACTAAGATTACATTAAAACTAGTAGGAAGAATAGGGACATAGCTTCCATCATGGAGGGGCGTGCATGCGTGTGTGTCTGTGTGTGTTGGGGGTATTTGCCTTTTGCAATAAATGCTTCTTTTACAGTCACCACAGTACTAGATGTCCTTCAAGGATGCATCTGCAGTCATAACATATGGGTTGTCCTGCCTCAGGCAGCCCTTCGGTCGGCCGGATTCCAAAGTCTGGGTCTGGCCTCGGCTGATGTCGCACTTTCCCCGACGTCAGAGCGTCTGGGGTATAAAAGCATCAGCCGACGCCATTTTCCTCAGTCTTTCTTGCTGCGCGGTGCCCGAAGCAGAAGCTGTTCGCAAGTGGCGGTCGGTCAGATCCAGTGATTTCAGCTACCGAAGACTGCGAAAAAAGCTAAGTACCCCGTTGGGGACTCTTTCTTGCCTCAGCCGATGTCAGACAAAGTAAATAATTGTTTAACTTGTGGGAAACAAATACCTCATAAGGATTTCCATTCTTACTGTCTTCCTTGCTTAGGCCCAGACCACGACGTATCGGCCTGTTTAGCCTGTGCCTCCTTCAACCGACGAACTCTTGGACGTCGGTCAGAGTTTGCAGAGGAATTTTTTGGAGCCGCTTTTGCTTATAAAATGCCGTCGGAGACTCCGACTTCGCATATGGTCAAAAAACGCAAGGAAAAGGACCGACACTCGCGGCCTGCGGTTTCAGCTGATACCATGGCTAGGCCTACCGCGAGTGTCTCTGTTTCGGCCAAAACCGAGTCCTCTGCGATTCCTTCTTCCGAAACTATACTTCCGACCACCGAGGCCTGAGAGGCCCCGGCTGAGTCAGCTTTAGAACTACCTACCGAAGCTAGTGTTCAGGAATTGTCCGACACCATACCTTTGGATATTTCTACCCCTGCACGTGGGGCAGCTAGGCCCCCAGCTTCTATGTCCATTAAGGCCTTTTCTAGGGCTAAAGCTGCCAAACTTTCAAAAGCTTTGCCTGCCAAATCTACACCCCAGAGGCCTTCCTCTAGTTCACAGATTCTCAGCCTTGCTGTGGACCTTATCTCCTTAATTACGGGTTCCCAACCTCACCCAGACAGGGCCTCTCAACCTCCTCCAGACAAAAGGCCCAGGACTGACCCCTCTGAACCACACTCCTCAGATGATTCCACGGATGGATCTGAGTTGTCAGACCACCAGGAAGGGGCTTACTCACCTTATGAGGATTCAGATGCAGAGGAATCTATCCCTTCGGCCTCCCCTCCTGAAGAGTTTTCCTTTGGGGAGACTTTACACTCCATGAGAGAGCACTTTCAATGGCAAGGTCAGGATTTCTCTGATTCTAGAAAAAGATTAAGGACCTTTTTGCATTTGCCTCAGCATAGGCCCTTAGCTATACCTCCTGTTCTAAATGTAATTGATGATGTGTACAATGATGTCAGTACAGCCCCTGATACTCTTCCTCCGGCCCCTGCCAAACCTGACGGATATTACAGGGTCCCGGATTCTCATTTCCATCTGTATAAAGCCCATTCTACAGACCCAGAAACTATTTCTCAGGGCCCTAAAGGGGTTGCAGCCACTACTGCCAAAAATCCCCTACCCTCTGAAAGAGAGTCTAGAGCTTTAGAGAGATGGGGAAAGAAGGTGTATACATCTGCAACTCTTTCTGTCAGGGCATTAAACTGTCAATTCCATATGATACAGTACCAAGAGTATTTGTTAGATGAACTGAATAAGAAACTTTGTTCTCCTGAACCCCTAGACCGTAAATCCCTTCAGGATTTGGTACATAACTCACAACAGGTTAGTAATCATTTCTTAAAATGTAGCTATGATGCACTGGAGGCTTCATTTAGATCAGCTGTGACTGGGGCAGTTATTCGTAGGCATGCCTGGCTGAAGGAGCAATCTTTGCCAGACCATGTCAAAGCAAAACTCCTCGATGCTCCAATGGAGAAACAAAATTTATTGGCTCCCCTGCACAGGAGATTCTAAAAAAGGTTGAAGAAAAAGCATAATCTGTGCAAACATCTAAAGATTTCCTGCAAGTTCAACCACCGAGATTCAGCAGAAACTGGCCTACAAAGAATTGGTCCTTTCCAGACTCGGACAGAGCCCAGAGAGGCAGGAACAGGCGCCCTAGAGGCAGAGGTCAATCGAAGGGCTCCTACAGAGGCCGTCAGTGGCAGCCTGCCAACCAGAGGAGTAGTGCAACAGCTACAACAACAACCACTACTACAGGACAGACTCAATGACTTGACTCTGATTCCGCCTACCAGGGATCAACTGGAAGCACCCTTGGGCGGAAAGCTGGCTTTATTCTCAAAAATCTGGCATTATATTACAAAGGATACATGGACATTGCAAATAATAGACAAAGGATACAGGTTTCACTTCCACACTTTGCCAAAAAGAAGCGGAATGCCAAACCTTCCACCAAATCAGAAGGCAGAGGCTTTAAGACAAATCAGCAATTTACTTCAAATGAAAGCTATAGAAAAGGTACCATGTTCAGAACAAGGCCAAGGATTTTACTCCAGACTATTCCTTGTACCAAGGAAAGAAAATCAATGGAGGCCTATTCTCGACCTGTCCGCACTGAACACTTATCTCATTGTGCCAAAATTCAAAATGCTGACCCTACAGCAACTTCTTCCCATGTTGGGCAAGGAGTCTTGGCTGGTGACTCTAGATCTCAAGGAGGCATACCTGCACGTCCCTATCCGACCAAGTTGCAGAAGACACCTCAGATTTCTTGCAGGATCAGAGCATTATCAATTCTCAGCATTGCCCTTTGGCTTATCTACTGTGCCCAGAGTATTCACGAAATGCCTGGCATCAGTAATTGCACATTGCAGACTACAGGGAATTCAAATTTATCCATACCTGGACGACTGCCTAATACAAGTGGACAACAAGAAAACAACAAGAAAAAATTGTTAAAGGACTTGGCCTATGCCATACACCTGTTACAGACCTTGGGATACACAGTCAACATCCAAAAGTCAAGACTAGTACCATCCCTTTTTGGATGCAGATCTGGACACAAACACCCAAATGGCCTTTCTCACAGAAGAAAAGCAAAAACAACTTCCAGATTACTTCATGATTCTGACAAGACAAACTCAGCTTACTGCAAGGAAAATCCTGCAGGCCCTGGGTTACATGGCATCCTGCATAATTTTAATCCCACATGCCAGACTGCATATGAGGAAATTACAATGGTACCTAAGGAGTGTATGGTCTCAACACAGTCACAGTTTAGAAACCATGATACCAATCATTCCATGCCTTCAAAAGGAATTCCTGTGGTGGGCTCAGGCCTGCCAGTCTAACAGAGGGTTGCCTTTCAACAAACCAAAAACAAGGCAGACCATCACCACAGACGCCTCAAACCGAGGATGGGGAGCACACATGGAGGACAAACGTATCCAAGGCCTATGGCCTCAAGGGCAGCTAAGCATGCACATAAACCAAAAGGAAATGCTGGCAGTGAGGCATGCAATCGAGGCATTCAAACCCTTCCTCCAACAAGGACATCTGTTAATAAGGACAGACAACACCACAGTCATGTGGTACATAAACAAACAGGGAGACACACATTCTTACCCTCTATGCTGGATGGCTATGAATCTGTGGGATCTATGCCTGAATCTCAATATCCAACTGCAGGCCCAATTCGTGCCAGGGAAAGAAAATGCACTGGTGGACAGCTTAAGCAGAACTACCATGGATGCACACGAATGGATGCTGCACCCAGACATCTTCAAACTCATAACAAAGACATGGGGAATGCCGGAAATAGATCTGTTCGCCTCCTCACTCAACCATCAACTGAAGACATTCTGCTCAAGGACATACCACCCACAAGCTTGGAGGGTGGACTCTCTCTCTTTCAGCTGGAAAGCCCTAACAGTATATGCCTTCCCACCTCTCCCATTGATGAACAAGGTTCTACTGAAGATCGGGGAGGAACAGCCAAAAGTGATACTAATAGCTCCAGACTGGCCAAGACAACACTGGTATCCACTACTGAGAAGCATGTCTCAGGCAAAATCATGGCCTCTCCCCCTATGGCCTCTTCTTCTAACGCAGAACAATTTCAAGACCCTGCATCCCAACTTGAAAACATTGCAGTTAACTGCCTGGAAAATTCCTTAAATCCCAATCAAACTGTTTTATCTCAGAGGATGAAGGACATTATCCTGGAGGCTCGCAGGCCTTCCACAAGGAAGACATACTCAGCTAAATGGAAGAGATTTCTCATTTGGAGCAAATCAAAGGGCACAGATGTGACAGTGGCAAACCTAGCACATATCCTAGAATATTTAGCAGAATTGTTCCACAATGGCCTGTCCTATTCTTCCATTAAGATTCATGCTTCAGCAATTTCAGCAGAATACAATGTGGATCCACCTATCTTCTCACACCCTCTCCTCAGACAATTTCTGAGAGGGATCAAAAATGTTAAACCTCCAGTAAGACCCCCTCTACCTGCCTGGGATCTCAACTTTGTGCTGGAAAAACTGACACTACCTCCTTTTGAACCAGCAGCATCAGCGGATCTACAGTTTCTATCTTGGAAAACTGCATTCCTTCTGGCAATCACTTCAGCAAGAAGAGTATCTGAGTTACAAGCATTAATGGCAGTGCAGCCTTTTCTTATTTTCCACCAGGACAGAGTGTCACTAAGAACCAATCCTACTTTTATGCCAAAGGTGGTATCTAGGGTATCCTTGAACCAAGCTATTCACTTGCCTACGTTCTTCCCTAATCCACAGAATAAAGGGGAAAAACTTTTGCACAACCTGGATATACACAGACAACTACGCTACTACTTGGACAGAACAAAACTAGCAGAAAACTGACCAACTTTTTGTAGCATATGCAACTGGGGTGCAAGGAAGAGCAATTTCCAAACAGACAATTTCAAAATGGATAGGAAATTGCATTCGCTTTTGCTACTCCTTTCATGGAAAGACAGTTCCTGAAAATATCAGGCCTCACTCCACAAGGGCCACGGCCACCACTACAGCCTTCCTACGGGGGGGTGGCTACCAAGGACATTTTAGAAGCTGCTACTTGGAGCTCCGTGCATACATTTGCCAAGCATTACAATCTACCTTTATACTCTAGATCCAGAGCAGGGTTTGCAACTATTCTACCCATATATTATGACTGCAGATGCATCCTTGAAGGACATAGTACAGTTTTGTACCTACCATAAATGTAGATGTCCGATAGGTATGCATCTGCAGTCAGGATTACCCTCCCTCCTTCCCCTCTGTGGTATTCCTAGGGTGCTTACCCCTCTTTTAGCTAGCTGGGGGAATCTATTATGTTGTATTTGTTTGTTTATTCATGTATATAATTTGCAAATGTTTGGAACTTTTCAGCATTTATCCAAATTTAGCCTTCCTAGAGGGCACCTGGTATCTGGGGCAAGAAAAACTGAGGAAAATGGCGTTGGCTGATGCTTTTATACCCCAGACGCTCTGACGTCAGGGAAAGTGCGACATCAGCCGAGGCCGGACCCAGACTTTGGAATCCGGCTGACCGAAGGGCTGCCTGAGGCAGGACAACCCATATGTTATGACTGCAGATGCATACCTATCGGACATCTACATTTATGGTAGGTACAAAACTGTACTTTTGAAGAGCTGGCCCTGTCATTCTCATTTTTGAAGTCTTTATTTTGAGGGTAGCAACCCATAACCTTCCCTAATGGCTGTTATTAGAGACATTTGAGAGAGGCAATGTGGTGTTAACAGGCCTAGTGAAGAAACTGTAACATGTTGTCAAGGCTGAGATTTTGACAGAGGATTGACAGTTGGTGCTGCAGTGCTTTAAAGGAGTTCACAGTGGTTCCTTGCAATTACAGACTAGTGAGTTTGTCATGAATTCCTGGAATGCTGATGTAGAAACTGTTTTAAGAACAAAGTCATGCAGTAAGTTTTAGCCAATAAGTTGTTAAGCACCTTCCAACAGGGCATTAGGAAAAGAGCATCATGATAGCCCAATATGAATCCATACCCTATATCGGTCATGGGGAGGGTGGGTAGTGGCAATCCAAGTTGCTGTAATTTATTTGTAATGCATGGATCACCTAGATTTTATTCCAAAATGCAAAGAATAAGTCTTTTTCTGGTATACGAAAGTTGCTTAAAGTTAAGCATCTTTCAGCACTGTTGAGCTCTAGTCTTGCACTAGAGTATAGCAGCAGCTAGTGTTAGCCACCACAGAACAGTAGCAGGAAGATGAAACAGCTTTCAAAACTGTTACACCTCTCATCTCTCTGTCCACACACACACATGCACAAGAAAGTGACAGGGTGAAGTTCCTAAACAAATTGTATAGTTATTTATTTCTCAGAGGGACAGTTTGCTTCTTTCCACTGTGGCAACACTATGTGTTTTACAGCTTTCAAAGTGGTAAAAAAATTGTGCTCCTACACTTTCAGTATTTGAAAATTCCATGCACTACAAAGAGTAAGGATTAGGTCTCTCTGATCACAACTGCTTGTGTTCTCTTCATGGATGTCAAGATTCACCTCGAAAGCTTGGATTCATTCTACTCGCAAGACAGTTTTTTGACATCCTGTCTCAAACAGTTTCTATTGTAATTTGAGAATTGTAAGTATGAGCCCCAGAATTACAAAAAAGTCTAAAATTCAGGAGAACTGAGAACGTCAAACCTTTCTGTTTTCACTTAGCTGTTTTTGCAGGGAAATGGCCCCAATATGGGGAAGGTAAACCACTCTCAGGCTTATCTGTTCCCCTTCTGAGATTACCATACCTCGGAGAAAAGCAATTATTGTGAGAAACATTAGTTGTGAACTTAATGTAGGTCCTCATTTTTCATGATTCAGTCTTGCTATTCCAGGTCTCATACTAATGAATATCAAATGTTTACCATCTCAAACAGATAAGATATTTATGGTCAAAGGCCTGATCTGTATCCTATGTGAACTTCAGCAGTATGTAAGGCAAACAGTAGGGGGAAGCAAAAGGTAGTAGAGGTGGAACCGTAGATGTTGAAAATTGTACATCTATTGATTCATTCAGACATTGTTGACCAGGTTGTCCAGCTAGGCTTATAGCCTCTTTTCAGGGGAGATTTGAGGTGGTATTTATACTGCTAGGGGAAATTTGATCAGGGCATCAAGAAACTTTCTCTACTTTTTTGATAGATGCCATGAGATCCTTTACATCCAGCTGAGCTACTGCCACATCAAACAGATGGGATGAAACTTGGTTTAACATCTAATCCTAAGGATAATGAACATACAAATTGTTGACAGTAAACTTCTTCCAACAGTTGTAGTTGCAAAGATTTAATACCAGATTTTCTGCATTCTCAGTCTATCCTTTTAAGTTTAAAAAGCCCATAAAGTCTATAATGTGACCTTCCCCCCACAGGATATTTTGCTTTCCTGAAATTATCCTTCAAGAAATGAAAAAAAAAAAAAATACAATGGAAATTTGTTTGGGGACTCATAATCCCAAAAACTTTCATAGCCTTAGCCATAAATTTTATGAATAAATATATTTAATGTATATGTGTACGTATACATGCTTTGTTTCCTTGTGGCTTCATTTGGTTCAAGGCCCAGGAGGAAAATCCCCTCAATTAACTATACAAGTGTACAAAGCAATACAGTACAAATAACATAAATACATCACACAGCTAGAAATTTTAAAGATGTACTCTGGTGGAGTGAAAGAAACCATGTAAATAACATTGTTTTTAAGGCTAAAGCATCTTGTAACTCCTCTCTGTGTATTAAAGAACCACATTTAATATGGAAGTGAACTATAGTGGGAGTGGCATTGTCCACATACTATGGAGTACTGATCATGTACTTTTTTGTCAATACATAAAACAAAATGGCTCATTCAGTTTGACAAAATATGGTTAGCAGTTTTGCAAGGTATTTGTTTGAGGTGATAAACTACCTTGTTTTTGACCAGTGCAAGTAATTGATTGTACATTATGTCTGCTATAGGTCAGAAGAGCTAAACAGCTGGGCCACATGCAAAAATTAGTTGCCCTCCATGTAAGTCTGCCCTGAATCTGAAAGACTTGCGCTTAGTGCAGGTGACTTACTTCGGGGTAAGGCCTAGCTGTAAACAGGCTTGCAGAGCGGGTCAGATCCCAAAACACCTGCACTCATCGTGCATTCAGTGCACGTGGTTGCTTACATTGTGAGCAAGTCTTTGGGAATGGGGTATCTAGTGCATATGCAGTGAAAGCTGCTGCTGAAAATTGCAGTTTGTATTTTTTTCTTCACTGTCTGTATGATGTCCTTCAAGAATGCAACTGCAGTCATAACATATGGGTTGTCCTGCCTCGGGCAGCCCTCGGTCGGCCGGATTCCAAAGTCTGGGTCCGGCGTCGGCTAGTGTCGCCTCCTCTCCGACGTCACAACGGCTGGAGTATAAAGGCATCGGCCGACGCCATCTTCTTCTGTCTTTCTTGCCGCGCGGTGCCCGAAGCAGAAGCAGTTCGCAAGTGCCGGTCGGTCAGCTCCTGTGTTTTCAGTTACCGAAGTCATCTAAAAGCTAAGTACCCGTTGGGAACATTTTTCTTGCCTCAGCCGATGTCAGAACAAATTGAGAAAGTTAATAATTGTTTGTCTTGTGGTAAACAAATACCTCATAAGGACTTCCATTCTTACTGCCTCCCTTGCCTGGGCCCAGACCATGACGTCTCGGCCTGTGCTGCCTGTGCTTGCTTTAATAAGCGCACTCTCAGGCGCCGGGCAGAATTTGCCGAAGACTTTTTCGGTGAATCCTTCGCTTATATCATACCGTCGGATCAACCGACAACACAAATTTCCAAAAAACGTAAGGACTGGGACCGACATCCGCGGCCCTCATCCTCTACCGATATTTCTCCTAAGCCCTCCGTGAGTGCTTCGGTCCCTTCGGAAGCGATAATTCAACCGCTCCAGGCCGACACAGCGGTAACACGTCCTTCTGTCCCGGAGACTACACCGGTGCAGGTTATTGATTTTCCTCCAGAAACCGAAGTTCTGGATTTACCCGACACCATTCCCGTGGACAAGGTTACCCCTGCACGTGGGGCAGCTAGGCCTCCAGTATCCATGTCCATCAAGGCCTTTGCACGTGCTAAGGCCGCCAGCCAGGCCAAGGCCCATCCTAAACCTACTGCCCAGGCCCCTTCTTCTGATAAACAGATCATGTCTCTTGCTGCAGATCTTATCTCTCTTATCAGGGGGTCTCAGCCTCACCCAGACAGAGGTTCTCAGCCGCCTGCAGAGAAAAGGCCTAGAACTGAGCAGGCTGACAACCTCTCTTCA
The DNA here is from genome assembly GCF_019279795.1 of Protopterus annectens. Lineage (NCBI taxonomy): Eukaryota > Metazoa > Chordata > Ceratodontiformes > Protopteridae > Protopterus > Protopterus annectens. The sequence continues at coordinate 509,815,302 of NC_056727.1, read as the reverse complement.
GATGAAGCCTCTGGGGCTTCTGAGCATTCAGATACCCAAGAAGAATCCTTCCAGGCCTATGAGGACTCTGATGCTGAGGAGTCAATTCCCTCTGCCTCTCCTCCAGAGGATTTTTCATTCGGTGAAGTCCTCCACTCTATGAGGGAGCATTTTAAGTGGCAGGGTCAGGAATTTTCTGATTCTAGGAAAAGGCTATGTACCTTCCTCAAGTTACCCCAGCACAGACCTTTAGCTATCCCTCCAGTTATGGATGTCCTGGATGATGTTTTCTCCGACTCCAGTGCTAACCCTGATTCTCTCCCTCCTGCTCCTGTCAAGCCAGACAGATATTACAGGGTCCCTGACACTCACAAGCATCTCTTTAAGGCCCACTCTGTGGATCTTGAAACTATTTCACAGGGCCCCAAAGGAGTGTCTACTTCCTCAGCCAAGAATCCACTGCCAGCGGATAGGGAAGCAAGGTCCCTGGAGAGATGGGGTAAAAAAGTTTATACCTCTTCCACCCTTGCCATGAGGTCACTTAACTGCCTTTTTCATATGTTTCAGTATCAGGATTATTTACTGGATGATTTACAGAAAAAGCTAGCCTCTCCTGAGTCAATTGATAGAAAGGCATTGCAGGATCTGGTCCATAACACTCAGCAGGTTAGCAATCATTTTCTTCAGTGTGGTTATGATGCATTGGAGGCTTCATGTAGGGCAGCTATGACAGGGGCTGTTATACGTAGACATGCTTGGTTAAAAGAACAGCCACTGCCAGACCATGTTAAAGTAAAGTTACTTGATGCACCTCTGGAAAAACAGAAGCTTTTTGGTGCTAATGCACAAGATGTGTTGAAGTCCATTGAGGAAAAGGCTAAATCAGTTCAGACAGTCAAAGATTTCCTCCAGGTTCAGCCACCCAGATTCAGCAGGAATTGGCCTTCAAAGAATTGGTCCTTTCCAGACACTGACAAGTTTCAAAGGGGAAAAAGCAGGCATGCTCGAGGTAGAGGGCAATACCGAGGCTCCTACAGGGGCCGCCAATGGCAACCACCAAATCAAAGAAGTGGCACAGGCAGTTCAGCTGCACCACAAGGACAATCACAATGACTTGACTTTCATGCAGCCTACCAAAGCTCAAAGAGAAGCACCTTTAGGCGGAAAATTATCCTTATTCTCAAAGAACTGGCATATCTTAACCAAGGACAACTGGATTCTGGATTTAATAGACAAAGGTTACAGATTCCACTTCCATACTTTACCAATAAGACAAGGCATGCCAAACCTGCCACATCATCAAAGGGCAGAGGCATTCATTCAAGTTTCAAAGCTGCTAAGCATAAAAGCAATAGAAAAGGTCCCTCCTCAGGAACAAGGCCAGGGATTTTACTCAAGACTGTTCCTTGTTCCAAGAAAAGAAAACAAATGGAGGCCTATACTGGACTTGTCTACTCTAAATACTTTTCTCATTGTGCCAAAGTTCAAAATGCTGATGTTACAGCAACTCCTTCCCATGCTGGGCAAGGGGTCTTGGCTGGTCACTCTGGACCTCAAGGAGGCATACCTGCATGTCCCAATCAGACACAGTTGCAGAAGATACCTCAGATTTCTTGCAGTGACAGATCATTATCAATTCTCAGCATTGCCGTTTGGCTTATCTACTGCGCCCAGAGTGTTCACGAAATGCCTGGCATCAGTAGTGGCACACTGCAGACTCCAGGGAATTCAAATATACCCCTACCTGGACGACTGCCTGATACAAGCAGACAACAAACAAACCTTGATAACAAACTTGGACTATGTCATTCAATTACTACAGGCCTTGGGATACACAGTCAACATTCAAAAATCAAGACTACTGCCATCCCAACAGATTATTTTCCTGGGAGCCAAACTGGACACAAAAACATAAATGGCTTTCCTCACAGAAGAAAAACAAGAGCAGTTACCAGACTACTTCAAAGGCCTATCAAAGCTCTCCCAGCTGACTGCAAGGAAAATCCTGCAGGCCCTGGGGTTCATGGCATCTTGCATTCTTCTGATACCTTTGGCAAGACTTCATATGAGAAAGCTGCAATGGTACTTAAAAAGCTTATGGTCACAGCACAGCCAAAGCCTAGAGGACGTAATCCCACTTATTCCATGTCTGCAAAGAGAATTCTTATGGTGGGCTCAAGCAAGTCAGTTAAACCAAGGCATGTCTTTCAACAAACCTCAAGCAGGTCAAATCATTATAACAGATGCCTCGGATCATGGATGGGGGGTGCACATGGAGGGCAGATGCATCCACGGGCAATGGAACCCAAGGGAAAGGCATCTGCACATAAATCAAAAAGAGGTGTTGGCAGTGATACGTGCAATCGAGACTTTCAAAAAATCACTTCAACAAGGACATTTGCTAATAAGGACAGACAACACCACTGTTATGTGGTATATAAACAAGCAGGGAGGCACTCATTCTTATCCCCTCTGCAGATTAACAATGATTCTTTGGGAAAAGTCCCTGAGTCTGAAGATCCACTTGCAATCCCAGTTTGTGCCAGGCAAGGACAATGTTCTGGCGGACAAGCTGAGCAGAAATTTCTGGGATCCACACGAATGGATGCTGCATCCTCACATTTTCTCACAAATAACAAGGGCATGGGGAAGACCGGACATAGATCTCTTTGCTTCTCACCCGAACCATCACCTGGAAAAGTTTTGTACAAGAACTCACCATCCTCTAGCCTGGAAAACGGATGCTCTCTCCTTCAGCTGGAATTCCCTAACAATTTATGCATTCCCTCCTCTACCACTGCTGACCAAGGTGATACTGAAGATCAAAGCAGAACAACCAACAGGCATTTTGATAGCTCCAGACTGGCCAAGGCAGCACTGGTACCCATTGCTGTTGAGCATAATTCGAACCAAACCGTGGCCTCTGCCTCTATGGCCTCTGTTTCTAACCCAGCACAATTACAGGACTGTTCATCAAAACCTGCAAACATTGCATCTGACAGCCTGGAGGTTACCATAACTCCTTCCGATGTCTCTCTTTCCAAAGAAGTTCAACAGATTTTACTGGAAGCACGCAGACCTTCCACCAGAAAGACCTATTCAGCCAAGTGGAAGAGATTCATCATCTGGAATGCCAACAAGGGTCATGATGCAACAGTATTGAGCATACCTCAGATATTAGAATACTTGGCAAAATTGTTTCATACTGGTCTCTCATATTCTTCCATAAAGATTCACGCTTCAGCAATCTCAGCAAAATACAATTGTGATCCACCTGTGTTCTCACATCCCTTGCTAAGGCAGTTCCTAAGAGGGATAAAGAATATCAAACCTCCCAGAAAACCACCAGTACCTGCATGGGACCTCAATTTCGTCTTGGAAAAATTAACTCTTCCTCCCTTTGAACCAGCAGCATCTTCAGAAATGCAATTTCTCTCCTGGAAAATGGTTTTCCTATTGGCAGTAACATCAGCAAGAAGAGTCTCGGAGATACAGGCACTCATGGCAGTACCTCCCTTTCTCATTTTTCATCAGGACAGAGTCTCTCTAAGGACCAATCCTTCTTTCATGCCAAAAGTAATTTCCAGGGTGTCTCTAAATCAAGCAATTCACCTGCCTACATTCTTCCCCAATACTCAAAACAAGGGGGAAAAGCTGCTGCATACTTTAGACATACACAGACAACTACACTACTACTTGGACAGAACAAAGACCACCAGAAAGTCTGACCAACTGTTCATAGCCTATGCTGCTGGAGTTCAAGGAAAAGCAATCTCCAAACAAACAATTTCAAAATGGATTGGACACTGCATCAAATTCTGCTATTCCTTTCACGGAAAAGGTGTGCCAGCCAATATTAGGCCACACTCCACCAGAGCTATAGCCACATCCACAGCTTTCCTAAGAGGAGTGGCTACAAAGGACATTCTAGAGGCTGCTACATGGAGCTCCGTGCATACATTTACCAAGCACTACAACCTGCCTTTATACTCCAGATCCCGAGCAGGCTTTGCTTTGGCAGTCCTGCAGGGCATTTTAGCTACACCATCCCTTTATTAGTTCCAACCACCCCCAGCTTGGCTATGGTATTCAACCCATATGTTATGACTGCAGTTGCATTCTTGAAGGACATAGTACAGTTTTGTACCTACCATAAATGTAGATGTCCGATAGATATGCAACTGCAGTCGTATTTTCCCTCCCTCCTACCCCTCTGCAACTTTCTTTTTGGGTCCACTACCCCTATTCCTATTAGCTGGGGGGTTCTTTTATGGTGTATCTGTTTATTACTGTTGTGCATGTCTGGAATTGTCTATCCATTCACCAAATTTAGCCTTCCTTGGAGGGCACCTGGCATCTGGGGCAAGAAACACTGAAGAAGATGGCGTCGGCCGATGCCTTTATACTCCAGCCGTTGTGACGTCGGAGAGGAGGCGACACCAGCCGACGCCGGACCCAGACTTTGGAATCCGGCCGACCGAGGGCTGCCTGAGGCAGGACAACCCATATGTTATGACTGCAGTTGCATATCTATCGGACATCTACATTTATGGTAGGTACAAAACTGTACTTTCTTGCTACTCCATTAATGCCCTTTCCCCATAAACTTATGTATGACTGTCATGTCTGTGTTCTTTTAATGTAACCCCTTCTCAGTTTTAACAGTTTGTGTTTCTGGAATTCAGTATCGTATGTTTATAGTTTGCTTTTCTTGTGTCAAAAAGCTACCACATTTGAGGCAATTCATTTTTTTTTTTACTTTTGTTGTATTGCTGGACTAATTGGGCTGTTGTAGTTTTATGTGGCTATGCAGGGAACACTTCTGTAGAACATGATTCTGACAGATGTAACATTGTAATTATACTAGTAATTAGCTCTCAAAAATTAACCTGCACATAGATAAGACAGCAGCGATCTACACAGGATTGTCATTGTAATTGTTACTTGTAATTCTAGAAATTGTAACATTTCTCCATGAAGAAGCTAGATGTAAATTCTATAAAATAGGAAGCATAACTTAAGTTACTTAGCATGATGATGTTGTTTGTCTTTCGGCTTTTTCCCAGTAAGGGGTCGCCACAGCGGAACTCCAGTCCGCTAATGATTGGCACTAGATTTTTTACGAAACGCCGAAGTAACAGCTCGACGCCCAGCTTTCAACGAAGGCACACCCATTTACGCACGCATGTCTTTCGAATGCTACCCAACTGTGGGGAGGACATGCAGACTCCACAAAGAAGGCACTCCCAAGCCAAGCTGAGAATCGAACAGGAGAACTTCTTGCTGTTAGGTAACAACGCTACCGCTGTACCACCGCGGAGTTACTTAGCATGTGGAGTGGAAAAGGGAGTTAAGTACTTAACCTCCTCTCTTAATCCATCAAATGTTCATTCTTTGTCTTCCCTTCCCTCATTTACCCTTTTATGTACCAACAAGCAGTAACTTGTCTGCATTCTCACCAACCCTTTAGTATTATCACCTCTTCCTCCTATTTTTCTGTCCATGTATGTTATTTATATTGTAACTATTATATAATTATTAATTGTTGATAATAGTCATGATAAAAAAATGTCATATAAGAATAACTGTGACCATTTGTTCACAGCACTAAACTGTTGTACATGCTTATTTTTTTATTGTCCCTTTCTGGGATGAACCTAAAAATGGTCCATTGGGTCAATGTTTTGCCCCAGTTAAATGAAAAATCAAATAAATTAATTAGGCTTGACATAGTGCAGATTCAGTAATTAAAAACGCCATTCAGTCACATTATTGTTTTGCAGCGCACTGTACTGTTGACATGATTTGGGCAGTAAGCATTCTGTGGGAGGGGGGACCAACTAACTGAATTCTGGTATCTGACCAACACTTGAAGTCCCTCCAAGTCTGAGTGGGTAACTTTCAGATAATAGGCAAGATTGTGTTTGAGACTTTTTTTGGGGAACATCTTATATGCTGCACTTGTCTTAGACTGGAATATTTGATTGTTGTTTGTTGCAAATGGTTTATGGTAGTGTTTTGAGTTACAGTGAAGGGAGCTGTTTGAATGATTTTGGTTGTTAACATTGTTTAGTGAATCAAAATAACAGCTTGTCCAGTTGTCAGAAGTTAACTTTAAAAGAGCTGTGCTGTATGTAATCTTTGGTGTCAGGAGACCTCTCTGAGAATGGCTGTCTTGATACAGTACATGGGCTTATGACAGTGCAGCAGTGCTGCTAAATGCCAGTTAAGTTAAGGCAGGGAGTCCCAAAGATCTCCATACCCAGTTATGGTCCATGGGCTTGTCACAGTACAACACTATTATTAAACACTAGGGAGATAAACAACTTACTTCACAGGAGTAGTGTTATAAAACCATAAACCGGAATCTTCATGGTAGTGGGGTTTTGCAGGTTAGTTTAGAACCCACAGGATTACTCTGTTTGTATTTGGTGACCATGTACTAATTTGAAGATGGATTGTTGTTTGGGTGTGGGGTATCATGTATAACTATTGTGGGTGGGGTGGGGGGATGATGGGCAACATAGTGTCCATGGGGAAGACACATAGAGCTGAAACTTGAAATACAAAGTGAAAAAAGGTGGCTACACCCCTGACACCAAATGTTGCTACAGGAAATTAGCATTCAGTACCCGTCAGTTTACTGAAAAGAATACCTCTGATAAATTCCTGATGATTTTCCTGTACAGAATGTATGCTGATTTATCGCCATTAGTTCACTGTTCATATCTGTAAATACGTAATCCCATATACCATAATTTTTTTTTAAAACTGGTATAAGGCATGGGACCCGACAGTATCTCTGGATCTGTTCTACAAATATCCCTGTATGTGTTCTACATGAACTACAAAATGAACTGGCAACCGCATCTGTGTGCTCTTTTCAATCACAGCCTAACCTCAGGCTTTGTCCCTACCGAATGGCTCACTGCTACAATCATCCCTCCTCATAAAGGGGGAGCGACTACAGACTCTGGGAATTATTGCCCCATTAGCATGATGAATCTGATATGTAAGGCAATGGAGCACATCATCATGGACCTAATTAACAAGGATATAGGGAATCTCCAAATTCTAGATCCCATACAATTTGTTTTTGTGCAAGGTAGGTCATGCCTGCTCAACCTGGTTGACTTCTTTGAGTCAGTCACCAAAGCTGTGGATGAGGGTGAGGCAGTTCATACAGCATACCTCAATCTGGCCATGGCCTTTGATGCCATTCCCCACTCAGGAATTATTGATAAACTCACCAAACTAGGCATCAAGCCGTATGTCACTAGCTGGGTTATAAATTGGCTCACAGAACCCACAGTGTGAAAGTAGCGGAGTCCAAGTCAGACTGCCGACCAGTCACAAGTGGAATCCCACAGGGATCAGTCCTGGGTCCTCTCCTGTTTGGCATCTACTTCTCAGAAATCCAGACCAGCATGGAGGGACTCTGGCTGACCAAGTTCACAGACGACTGCAAGCTGGGAGCCATTATTAACTCCCCAAGTGATGCAGACATCCTACAGAAAGGCCTCACTGAGACCAATTACTCGTGTCGAAACCATGGCCTAAAGCTTAATGCCAAAAAATGCATAGACATCCCCTTTGGGAAGAACTCAGTTCCCACTGATTACCACATCGATGGGAGCCCACTGAACACTGAAGGCATTATAAGAGATGTAGGGACACAGGTTGACAACAACCTCTCCTTCAACCACCATTTCACAGATATTGTATTGTGTGCTTGCTTTTCTTCTAGAAGAATTTGTCATTTGTAATGCAGAAGCACACACTTGAGGTTTACTACATGCATTTTACACTTCTTGTGAGTCTCTTATGATCAGTTGCCGCCCTGAGTGCTGAGGCTCTGTTTTCCTAAAACTTGATTCTTGTTTGTCATTGTCATTTGCTCATTACCTTGTATGAGTATGGCCACAGGTTGCCCTCTGTTGGAGCAAGGGTTGGAGGAATGTCTCACTTCCCCCCACTTTTTTTTAACATCTTGGAAAGATGAATTTGGGATTTTGATGTACTTGCCTCAGAGACAGACGTGTAATGAGACATCCCTCCTGAAGCTCCTCTCCTTTGAGGAGGAAATTGTTTTCGTGATGCCCAGAAGGGACTGATCAGATGTTCCCACTGTGTCTCCCACCATGAAATGGTTAAACCATTATCTTAGAGAAAAAGGTAAAGAGGCTCGGATCATACCTTGTAGAATCCTGTCCTTAAGGATTCAGTTTTTACAGGCTGGAAGCATCTAGATTTAGCACCTGATGCTGTTTAGAAGGTGGATGCCCTTTATAAACTCTAGTCAAAGTGGGATGATTAACTTTTCATGGTAGATCCCTATATGATCTTTGTGTCCCAGCAGCGATCCTAGAGACCACAACACGTTTTCATTTGCCACTGGATAATAAGTTCAAGGCTTTGGATATAGTATTTAAGAAGAAGAGGATGTTCTCTTTTTTCCAATTTTGGGCCTTTGCATCTGTAGTTATGTATGCATTCTGTCCTAGTTCCAGTCTTCCTTTGTGAACCCAGCTGCAAAAACTTTGTCTGCTTAATTCTGTGATCTAGTAGTATGTGGAGTAGAACCTTACTTTGCTACCACAGAAAAAAAGTAAGCGCAAATTTGTCTGTGCTATTGTGTGACCAGTGCAGCAGGCTCAAATGCTTGCTTGCAGTGGCTGCTGTAGCCCAGGCAATCCTCTTCCAGAAATGCACTGAATCAGGTCAGGATGGACTCTCCCTTTTGGGATGAAGTCCTTACTGCAGGCTTGTAAAAGATCAATTAGGCATTGATCATTGTGGGGGATAGTTATAGGATCATATGAGTTTACTAGGCTATCGACCTGAAGGTAATTTCAAGCCTAGCCATTTCATCCCACTGTAATACCATAGATATGCTAGTCATTACCCAGGATTGCATGTAGTGTAATGACTGTTCATGTCCAGGAGGATTGTAGGTGCTATCCCTGGTAAGAATTTACGGTGCCCCAGCCACTCATCCAGGTTCCTTTTGGAAAGTGTCCCAGAGGTGTTCTGTTTCAAATTAATTTGTAGCCTATTACAAAGATGCAGCAGTCGCTGGGAGACAAATATGTTCTTCCAACATGTCCTTTTTAAGTTGCAAGCCATATTTCGGTCCCTGGAATGGGTAGTTCTAGTTCTGTTTGATTTACGGATATGCAGCAAGTTCATTAGGTTTGGATCTGAGATTGCTCTGTAAGCCAGACATAACTCTCCCCTAAGAAGTCTATAATATGCAGAGTGTTGTGACAGGGATTTTAGTCTTTCTCTCTACAGAACATACAGGAGTCTTATGATTATCTTTGTTAGAAACCTCTGAGGTGTCTCCATTTGCTGCAGGTGCTTTATACAGTACATGCCAAACGGAGCGTTATACTCTATTATGGGTCTGATTAGTGCAGTTTCTCAGTAGTAGCACTAAAATCTGAACCCCTGTGACTAGCACTTGCTCTAGAACCTGCTGGAAAGCACTAGGAAGCCTGAAACTGATACAAACACTCTACTCTCCTTGTCAATAAGGAGAAATTAATCATAGGCACTAAACAGCCTATAATTGCAAAGTACCTTGCAAAGAGAAGGGAAAACCGCTCTTGTACTTTACAAAAAAAAGCATCTAAACAGGCATGTCCAAGGGTCAGCTTCTGGTGATTTCACCTGTCCACCTGGTGAATCTGGGCATACTGGGGCAATGCGGCAACTGCCTCATGTATACAGACAACCCTCTCCTCCTACCACCCAACACTACAACCTGCAAAAGATGCACTTACATAGCCAAACTGGAAGCAAAGCTCTCTCCAGCCAAGATTATGCTAGACAGTCAAGAGGAGAAGATTAGCACCTGCAGTACACCTCAAGCAACACATAGCCCTTCAAAACCCACACCATCAACACCCACACATAGCAGCATTAAACCCACATATGCAGAGACCCTTAAAATTAACCTGCCCTAGCAACAAGGACTTCCAAAGCTGAAACTCAAATACCAGTCACAACAACATAGCTCACAACACCAGTGTGCCACCCAACAGCAGCTCCTAAGGCAAGACAATGTACCAAACACTTTAGTCATAGGTGACTCTATAGTCAGGCACACTGATGTCCCACTCACCAGGCTGAACAAGGGGAAAATTACAGTCAGCTGCCTGTCGGGTGCCAGGGTCCGCCACATAATGCATGCACTCAAGTCACTCCACAACAAGTACAAATACGACTCTGTCATTTTCCATGTTGGAGTGAATGACTTGAGATGTACCTCCCTGGACTACATGAAAAGAGAGATGGAAGAGCTCTCGGATCATGTGGCCCAGGCAGGTATGACCCTAGCCCTGAGTAGCATCCTGCCTTCGCCCAGAATGATACCACAGTATAAGGACAAAATGATTGACTTCAACAATTGGCTAAGCCTCTGGTGTCATTCAAAGGGGATCCAGTATCTGTCTGCCTGGGAAGACATGATTGACAAACCACGATGCTTTGCCAGAGATGGTCTGCACCTGTCACCCCTGGGATTCAGGTTACTGGATAAAACTCATGCCCCCCCTATAGTGCCTTTTTTAGGCAAGGTTAAAAGGACAAAACCACCACTGTAACAGATACAAGCATGCAAAATCTGAAGGTAATGCTACTCAATGCTAGAAGTCTAAACCTCAAAATGCACTCTCTCTCGAGGCACTCCTAAAAATGGAGAACATTGATATCTGTATAGTAACTGAGACCTGGTTCAAGGCTCCAGAGAGCACCCCTGCAATACCAGGCTACAACTCTTACCACACTTTTCGGCCACCAATCCAAGACCGAAACACAAAAGGTGGAGAAGTGTCCATATTCACCAAGGATATTCACACCTCCAGGCTAGTTGCCCAACACAATGCATCTGAAATTCTCCAGGTGCAACTAACACTAGGTAAGACTGCAATCCAAATTGTAGCTTGCTACAGATCCCCCATCATGCCCTAAGATTCTCACTACACCTTTCTAAACATACTGGAAAATGTTAAGATACAACCAAACTCCCTAATACTGAGTGACCATTAACTTGGAAAACTACTCTGGTGCCAACACCTTTTCCCAGCGGTTCTTGGAATTCATAAATTCCAACGCCCTGGATCAACTAATCCATTGTCCACCAGGACTCCAGTATCCTAGACCTGGTCGTTACCAACGTGGGAGATAGATGCTCCACACCAGTGGTCACCCATTCATTGGTCAGGTCTGACCATAAGCAAGTCAACCTTGACATCCACATGCCACCCCCACCCCCCAGTAAGGAAACCTCCGTAAAAAAAACTTCTCCAAAGTCAACTTCATGCTACTCAGTTCGAATGCTGAATCCTACACTAAGGCACTGTATGAGCACATCTACTCATGCATAAATCGTGCCATCCCAAATAGAACCAAGATGCTCTCCTCCAAAAAAAGGAAGCCAATCTGGTGGTCCCCTGCCATAAACAAACTATACAACAGAAGGAAGAAACTTGCAGAAAAGAGGAAAATCCCAGGATGCACAAAACTCCCTTACCAGCTGCAGTAAGAAGCTGAGATTCCTCATAAAATCCTCAAAAGCTAGTTATGAAAATAAAATTGCCAAAGATTCCAAGGAAAACCACAAGGCATTCTATAGTTATGTCAAGAATCTAAATGGCAATGCTCAGATCTGCTCTGAGCTACAACAGAATGGCATTAAATATACTGATCCCAAGGATATTGCCAGTATCCTGGCAGATCGATTTAGTGCCAACTTCACCCCCCTCTCACCCCCTAAAGGGCCCATCTCAATAACAAAAGATTGCCAAATTCTGGTAATCACGGCCACACAGGTAGAAACTGCACTCTCCAAAGCTAAGAATATAGCATCCATGGGACCAGATGACATCCCGGGCTGTGTACTACATGAACTACAAAATTAACTGGCACCTCACCTAATTGTCATGTTTAATCATAGCCTCACCTCAGGCTTTGTGCCCACTGAGTGGCACACAGCTACAGTTATCCCACTTCACAAGGGGGGGGGGGTCCACCTTGGATCCCAGGAACTACCGTCCCATCAGTCTGACCAGCCTGATCTACAAGGGCATGGAACACATTATCATGGAACTTATAAACAAAGACATTGGCAACCTTCAAACACTGGACCCCACCCAGTTTGGGTTCGTGAAGGGTCGATCTTGTCTCCTGAACCTGATTGACGACATCAAATCAGTTTCCAGAGCTGTGGATGAGGGTAAGGCGGTCCACACAGCCTATCTGGACCTCGCCAAGGCCTTCAACACCATCTCCCCACTCTGGAATCATAGATAAACTTAGTAAGCTGGGCATAAATCCCTACATCATATGGGTTGCCAACTGGCTTACTGACAGAATCCAGACTGTAAAAGTAGCTGACTTTAAATCCAGCTCCAGACAAGTGGAGTACCTCAGGGTTCAGTCCTGGGACCGCTCTTTGACATCTGCTTCTCTGAAGTACAGGCCAACACTAAGGGACTCTGGCTAACAAAGTTTGCAGAAGATTGCAAACTGGGAGGCATTATTGAATCCCCAAATTATATGGATATTCTACAAAAGGGCCTTACAGAAACAGATACTTGGTGCCAGAGCCATGGGCTCAAGCTTAATACCACGAAATGTATAGTTACCCCTTTGGGAAAAAACATGTACCCTTGAATTACCACATAAGTAACAGTACACTAAACACCGAAAGTGTGATGAGAGACTTAGGGACACAGGTGGACAGTGGTCTCACCTTCGATAATCACATCACCACAACAGTCAGAAAATCCTTCTGTGTGCACACCTCATCACTAAGGGCTTTAGACCCATTATAGAGTATAACGCCTATTTGGTATGTACCTCACAAGTCATCTGCAACAGCTGGAAAGGCCGCAGAAATACCTCACTAAAAGAATCACAGGTCTAAAGCAGATGCCATATGCTGACCATCTAAAAAAAACTCCAGCTATACTCTTTGGCATATTGTCTACTCAGAGGCGATTTCTGCTTAACATACAAGGCCATGTCAAACCCTGAGCTGTTGGACATGCTCCACTTAAAGAAATCCCAATCCCTCAGAGCCACATGCTCCAGGGATCTAAACCTTGTCATCACAATGAACAAAACATGTTGGAGGGATAGGTTCCTGACCCAAAGACTCCCCATACTCTGGAATAGACTGCCCATACATGTCAAGCAGAGTGCCTCCTTGGCCCTCTTCAAAAGGAGCCTTGATGATTGGATGGGAGATAGGAAATTCACCCCAAGGATCATGTCAGTCAGGGGTCCAGGGAAGTAAATATTGTGGGAAGAAATGTCCAGGGAATTGTTATGGCTAGGTTTGTATAGGCCCTAGGGCCGATAGCTTAGTACCAACCTGTGAACCTGTGTGTATAGCAGGGATTACAACCTCCTTTGCTGTCGAGGCAATGCCTTTACTAATCAAGTGTGCTGTGTAGAAAGCCTTCTTTACTACAGTAGACACATGCTGGTGAAGGTCGCAGTCCACTTGTGATCCCAGATCCCTTACAACTTTCGTAGGTACTTTAGGGTATTGTTGATTTGGTAATGTGAAGGGACATTGTTTTTGCCGAAGGGAATGATGGTTCATTTCTTTGTATTCAGTTTGTGACCATGACTAAGACAGCCGTTGTTGGTCTGCTTAAGACCCTCTTGATGTATACTGACATCATTTTATGGATTCAGTAATTGCACCTAGTTTGTAGATGTCTGCAGACTTAGTCAGCTACAACCCCTTAGTTTTGGCCTGAACTTCTGAGAAGTATATACCAAACAGTAGGGGGCCCAGCAACTGACCCTTAATGACACGCTTTTGGTGCCAGGTCTGCTGGTTTATGTGGAGTTGCCAACTTTGTTAGTGTATGTCCGGTTTGTGAACCAGTTGGCAACCCATCTTACAACAAAGGTATTTACATTCAGTTTACTAAGCTTAATGGTAATGCCAGAGTGCGGGATTGTGTCGAAAGGCTTTGCCAAGTCGAGGTATGCTGTGTCCACAGATTTGCCTTCATTAGTGGCCCTGGTCAGGCTTCCTCTTCCTCCTCTTTTTGATCTACTTAGTACTCCAGCTCTGTTGTTGTCCCTGTTTTTCTCCTAAAGTCTTCTAGTAGGACAACAGCAGTAGCACTCCCAAAGCAGTCTGGACATTCCTACAAAAGTGCCCAAGGGATGTAACTTATCCACATATGCCACAACTTGGTGACCCATCACTTCACCGCAGACTTGTGGATTTAGATGTGGTTGCTGATTGCCACAGCTGAAAGGTTTAGGTTCTCTTGCCCTGAGTCAACTTCATAGTGAGAGCATGTGATCTCTGTAGAGCTTTTGTAACAGGGCCAAACCCTTCTGTGCTGATGAGGCATAGGGCCTGCTCCTTCTGTTGAATGACGCAAGTTCTTCTGTATCACTTCCTGGTTTGAAAGAAAAGGTAGGCTTCCACATCGTATTTGAAGCACAGTGATTTGAGCAAGTACATCCAATACATTAAGTTCTGTGGAGACTTCAGGAGTGGTGAATCTTCTGCAGAAGGATGCTTTGCTGGTGTTACTGTATGTGACCGATGCCTTCTGGCACATCTTGAGTCCTCACAGGGTATTGCTTTGGTTCACTTTGGTTGGGCTTCAGTTTCATTGCAAAGTGTGGCTGCTTTGTGTCTCCTATTCCCCCACAGTATGGAAGAAAAGAATCTCTTGTGTTCTTTTACTTTGACGATTGACTACTAGTTGTCCCACCAGCAGACTGTCTTGTAGTGGCCTTTGCTTGAGTCTTCCCATTGTAGACAGTGGTTTGTTAATGTAGACTTGGAGAATTCCTGTGTTGTCTCATACATCTTCAGCTAACTACCAGGGTGACCCAATTCTAATTCCTCTTTTTCAGAAAATGAGCAGCTGGTACTAAAGCAGGTAAGAAAACCTGCTACTAGAAAATGTATTTGCAAGTGGAAGAAATTACATGGCTAGTAACCAGGGCCCTATCAGGGGTTGTGTACCACTGATGCTCATATATTTGTGCGAGTTACTAGTCTCTCTAGTTTGTTATACTTCTCTGTCAAGGTACATCTTATGCCCATTTCAGCATGTCTGCCCATGGATCTTGCATTTTCTCCAGTGTTTTTAGTAAAACACATGGGTGAAGGATCTACTAAACAGATTTGAATCTGGGAAAACATACAAAAGTATTCTTTGACTCCTTCCCACATGATTGTTTTACTGCGGTGACTCCTGGATATCTGATTTCAGAGTTTTTCTTCCACAGGAAAAAGAATAGACCTGTATCAAAATATATTCCCGAGTTTTTTCCACTTTGACTACTGTTTTCTTAGGATTCTTGTCTCATGATTCCACTAGCAAGACTCTACATGAGAAAAATCCAATGGAACCTAATATCGGTGTGGTACCAATATCAACATTTCCTGACATTCTAGATTCCAGTTTTGGGATTTGTCTCCCCTTTCACAAATTTATCAGAATTCAGGCCTCCCAGTTAATATCAACATTTCCTGACATTCTAGATTCCACAAATTTATCAGAATTCAGGCCTCCCAGTTTCCCTTCCGTCTTTAACACAGTCTGTAACAACAGACGTCACAGACTTTGCTTTGGGAGCAGAGTCTGTGGGGATTAAAGTGCAGGGTCTTTGGAACAGGAAAGACAGACCAAAACACATAAATGTAAAAGAGAAGTCAGCAACTATAAATGCTTTCAACTCTTTCCATCTGTGGTACCCAGGACTACTACATTTGTTTGCAGACAAACAAGGAAGCCAGCTCTTACCCTTTGTGCAGACTTGCCATGATAGCTTGGTATAGATTCATAGATTGTTACCAGGTTAGTGACTACTAGGGCCCTTACAAGGTTACATGCACACCCTAAACTATTTGGGTGGGTTCCCAGGTATCATGGACATCTATATGGGGATCTGTAGTAAGTGTGTGTGTTACGAAAAAAAACTTTTCTTATAAAAAATACTATTACAGCACAGTTCTATTTATTTATTATTCATGAGGCTGTAATATGATTGGTTTGTCAATGGTATGGTATTTAAAGACAATGTTTGAGTAGTTAACAGTCTGATGAAGCATTCTATTTGAATGTGAAAGCGGTTACTGAATACTACATTTTTTGTTCGTTTTTATTGTTTTACAAGAATAAATGGTCAGCTTCTTATGGTCGTGTTTGCTACCTCATTCAGTTTTGTTTTCCTGAGATTTGTTTGCAGCTGCTGTTTGTCTTACAAACAAGGGACATGATGGAAGGGACCTTTGGAAGTACTTCTCGTGATTTCAACCCGCTCCAAAATGGTTCGGTAAGAGAAAGCAATGACATTACGTTTAAACAAACTAATATATGCTGAAAGAAATCACTTATTAAAGTTTACAAAGACAGACTTGACTAACAAAGAAAGGGGTAGTGCTGACATCAACAGAAATATAAGCGTTCTACAGTTGACAAGGAGATTAGAAGAAACCCTGGAGAAATTGAAACTGATACAATGGCACCTGGAGAAATTGAAACTGATACAATGGCAACGTAAACACATGGAAGCCTGTGTCAGTTTCATGATCGTTCCAAGGGGTTTACGCATTTTAAAAATGCCCTGCTCTGGCAATATGTACCCAGGCCTTTTGAGTAAATGGCAAAAACTTAAATCTCGATACTAGTTTTAGCTACATAAAGCTGTTAATCGAGCAGTATTTGCTATTAGAAAATGAATTAGTGGCAGAGTCAGCTTGCATACGATCTGAACTTGAAATGGTAATCTCAGTGGAACAGATGGAAGAGCTACTTAATAATGTCAGCACCAACACTAAATTATTAGAAAACAGATTACTTCAAGCTAAAAGGAATAAACTTGAAAGAGACTTCCTAGATTTCCAAAGAGGGAATGTCTTCACTTGGCCACGTGAGCCAAGAAGAACCAATGACACTAATCATCTACAGTTAACAGAAGGAGTGATGAGCCAATGAGACGAGTAGAGAGGGGTGTACCTTTGCACAACCACACTTCAGAAGTGACGTAGATTTCAAATACAATGCCAGGAAATGCACAAATAGTTGAAACGACTACAAACACTATATCGGGAACAACACAAACAGGAGAGTCCACATTGATGGCTAGCAGCACTAATACTATCGACAATGAAGGACAACGACGACATACTCACGTTATACCAACCACTAATAATGCCAGTATATCTAGGGCTGTTGTACAAGATGTTCGCAAGAAAGAATTAAGTGGAATTAATGAGAGGGCAACACCAAACTCTTAACAGTGACTTTTGCCCTTTCCCTTTACTGATACGAGTACAACAGAGAGTGCCCTGGTCACCAATGAATGGACCAAAGAAATGCAAACTACCAGAAGAACGTCTGGAGTTTCAAAAAAAAATTGTATGACCTGTAAGTCAGACTTAGTAATTAATATTTCTCGCCATGTATTAACTGAAGCAGAAAAAAGTCTTTTGAATAAAGGGCTATACCAGCTAAAGATGTTGATAATATTGAACATGTCATAGATTTAAAAATGTTTACTAGGAATTTAAATCTTAGAATGATGTTTGATAATAGTAATAGCAACACTTCTACTGTTTTTAAAAAACCTTCACTGTTTATTCCACAACACATCCTTTAGTTGAGGCTTTCGAGAAAGCGATAGAAAGAGATTTAAAATAACTATGTAATAATAAGAGCATGAAACATGATTTTTACAACCTTAATAAAGAAGAGAAGGCACTTAAAGAATTGCAATTGAATAATGATATAGTTATAAGGGGAGCAGATAAGGGTGGAGCCACAGTCATTTTAGATACACATATGTACAAGATGAAGATGTTAGATCTATTAGCAGATAGAGAAGCATACTGTGAGATAGATTTATTGAAGTTAAATAAGACTATTAAAGTACAGGATGAATTATATGATCTATTTTTGTGTAATGTGATTGATTTTGATCTATACAAATATTTTTTAGTTGAAAAACCGACTGTACCCACGTTTAGAGGCTTACCCAAGGTTCATAAAGACATTATGGATCCACCATTGAGGCCAACAGTGTCAAGTAAGGGATGGCTCACTGAAGCCATATCTATATATTTAGTGAAATAGCTGAAGAAAGTTGTGGAAAAGACAAACAATAGTTAAAGATACTCAACAGTTTGTGAAGAGCCTTTCAGAATATACGACACCAGAGAATAATAGAGAAATTAGTTACATGGTAACTTTGGATGTGAATTCTCTGTTTACCTCAATTCCTAATGACATAGGCATAGAATATATGAGGCTATATTTAATAGAACAAAATGTACCTAGAGATTAAATAATTAAATATGCCATGTTGATGGACATTGTCCTTAACAACAATGTTTTTGTCTATGATGATCGATATTTTTTACAACAAAGGGGAGTAGCCATGGGTATCCCATGTGCAAATCCGTATGCGAATATTGTAATGGCATACTGGGAACATGCGTATATAATGAGTGAATATAAGAAGAATATATTGTTATACAAATGGTTTGTAGATGATGTTTTTTTATTATGGAAAGGAGAGGAAACTAGACTCCCATGAATTCACTGAATATATAAATGGAACCACAAATTTTCTATTATTGACAGGTAAATTTTCAGCAGTAGAAATAGAGTTTCTAGATGTTCTCATTATAAAAGAAGATGATACTATACAAACAGTTATATAGGAAAGAATGTAGGAAGACAATGTATGAAGAATTTGAGGAAAGGGGTTACAGAGAAGAAGAAACAATCATTTATTCAAAGACAATACTGTGATGAGAACTTCTACAGGGAAACAATATATACATTGTAGACACCATGATGCCAATACACCTGATAGAGAGAGAGAAGTAGTATGTATAAATAAGCCAGTAATATCTTTCACAAACAAAAACTTTTTTGCAAAAAAATGGAATATATTAACTGTTGATGAGAAACTGTGCAATGGTAGGTGACTATCCTAGATTCACCTACAAAAATACTAAATCATTGAAACGTATGTTATGTTATGAAAATAGTGAGAAGAAATCACCCAGATCTATTAGAAAAGTGACCTTTGCATGCAGAAGTTGTAATCAGTGTTCTTATTTGTTGAATGATTACAAATTCATTCACCCTGATACAGGGAAGGAATATGAGTTTAGTACATATGCCGATTGTAAAACACGTGATTTGATCTATCGGGGCACTTGCAAAAAATGCAATTCGTTCTATGTAGGTATGACTAATAGAACTTTAAGAGAATGTGTGAAAGAGCATATATATGCAATAAATGAGGATGAGAATAACTCGTTAGCAAAGCATATTATGAACAATGGCACTACACATGGCTTTAGGTTCATGGTAATAGAATTAATATACAGAAATGTTAGGTTAGGCAACTATAAGAATTTTACTTAAAGAGAAATGAGGTGGGTATTGAGACTACAAGCGGACAGAGGTTCAGGACTTAATGATAGGGTCTCTTTGAGGCCTTTTTTAGCAGCCAGGAATCTTAAACATTAATGTTTTTTTATGCCCAGAGATAGATTAAGAACTAAGGTTATGTACACCAGATGTTCTTCATCTCACATTGCTGCAGTCCTTACATATGGGTAGTCCGCTGTCCTCGGTAGGCCCGAATACCAAAGTATTAGGCTGATCGCCGGTCATGGGCGCCAGATCTGACATCAGAGCCAGGGTATAAAGCGCATGACTGACGCCATATCCTCAGTCTTTTGCCGCATGGTCCGATGCAGAAGCAGCGCTGTAAGTGCCGCTCGGGCGCTCTGAAATTTTCGTGATTCTGAGTTTCAGACCTAAACCAAGTTGGGCTAAGTACTCGCTGGGGAATATTTTTGTTTTTCTTGCCTCAGTTAATTCGGATGTCAGAAAAAGTGAATAATTGTATTTCTTGTGGGAAACAGATACCGATAGGGATTATCACTCTTGCATTCCTTGTTTGGGACCGGACCACCACGTCGGGTGTCGGTTTTGTGCTAGGTTTAATAAGCATCTATAAAAGAAGGTTAGATTGTGCTAGGTTAGTCTTTGGTAAGCGGTGTAATTATAATATGCCGCCGGATCCTCCGATCACCGCTTAAGAAGCTTAAAGACAAATCCTTGAAACCTAGACAGGTTGATTCATCCGTTCGGACGCCGGTCCTGCAGAAACTACAGTGGAGCAGGTGGATCCGCTGAAGTTTCTGTTGAGTCTCAGGGGAAACTTTGATTTTGCAGGATGTGGCCTCACAGGAGTCAGGTCAAGCTGAAGGGGCCTCTCAGGTTACTGTTCTCCCTTCTATGCCTAAGGTGGTTAGGCCTCTGCTACTATTTCTAAGGCTTCTTCTAAGGGCAGGTCTGCTTTGCCTTCCTCTGGTGTCCCTCCAGGTACTTCAGGGTCTGTGCCTAAAAAGCACATGCTTAAAATGGCAGAAGATTTGATTACTTTAATTAGAGGTTCTATGCCCTCCTGATAAGAGGCCCAGGGTGGAGCCAGAGTTGGAAAGTTTGGATCAGGCCTCTGATGACGCAGACTCTTGTGCTGAAGTTAGTCAAGATTTTCCGCCTTATTCGGATTCTGATGCAGAGGATTCCACTCCTTCTGCTTCTCCTCCAGAGGATTTTTCATTTTCAGAAACTCTGCATTCCATGAGGGAGCATTTTAAGTGGGAAGGACAGGATTTCTGATTCACGGAAGAGGCTTAGGAATTCTTGTTTTACCACAGCATAGACCCTTGGCTATACCTCCTGTTTTGGATGTTGTTCAAGATGTTTTCGAGGCTTCCCTTAATCCAGATTCTTTGCCTCCTGCGCCAGTTAAACCGGACAGGTATTACAGGGTGCCTGAGGCTCATAAATATCTGTATAAGAGTCCTAGGGCGGACCCAGAAACTATTAGTCAGGGGCCTAAGGGTGTTAGAGCTTCTGTTGTAAAGAATCCGGTTCCTCTAGATAAGGAAGCTAGAGCTTTGGATAGATGGGGTAAGAAGGTGTATACCTCTTCTACTTTAGCAATGAGGGCTTTAAATTGCCAGTTTCATATGTTGAAATATCAGTATTTCCTCCTTTCTCAGCTAAAATCTAAAGTGGATGCTTTGGCAGAGGGCATAGAGTGTAAAGAATTGCAGGATTTAGTACATGTCTCTGAACAGGTGGGTAAGCATTCTTGCAGTGTGGTTTTGATGCTGTACAGGCCTCTTCTAGGGTGGCTGCCACTGGTTCAGTTCTTCAGAGGCACGCCTGGCTTAAGGATCAGAATTTGTCCGAGCATGTTAAAACTAGAATTCTGGATGCCCTTTACAGTCTGAAGTTTTGTTTGGTCCCCTGTGGAGTCGGTTTTGAAGAAAATGGAAGACAAGGCTAAGTCCATGCAGACTGTTAAAGATTTTTGCAGGTGCAACCTCCAAAGTTTAGTAGAAATTGGCCTACTAAGGGGTGGACCTACCCTTCTTCTGATTCTCAGTCTAGGGGTAGATCTAGACGCGGCAGGCAGAGCTCACAGTACATTCAGGCCTAGAACTTGAGTTCACCTGCACAATCTGCAGGTGAGGGCAGGGGCCAGTCCTTTCTAAACAGGCCCAATGACCTGCATTTTCAGCTGCCAGATTCTTCTTCCTGGCAGCTCCTTTGGGAGGAAAGTTAGCAATCTTCAAGCAAAACTGGCTTTTAGTCACCCAGGACAAATGGGTATTGGACATTATAAACCGAGGCTACAAGTTCTATTTCCATACATTGCCTCCTTTGAAAGGCATGCCAGACGCTCCTCCCTCGGCAAAGGATAGAGGCTCACAAGCAGATTTCTTTACTTCTTCAAATAGGAGCTATACAGCCAGTTCCTCTGTCAGAAGTGGGACTAGGATTTTATTCTCGCCTGTTTCTAGTACCAAAGAAAGGGAACACGTGGAGACCAATTTTGGATTTATCTATCCCCAACACTTATCTGACATTCCAAAGTTCAAAATGCTGACGTTACAACAGCTTTTACCTCTGTTGGGAAAAGATCACTGGATGGTAACTCTGGATCTCAAAAAGGCTTGTCTTCATGTTCCTATCAGGCCCAGTTGCAGGAGGTACCTGCGCTGGCTGGAAATTTACATTATCAGTTCTCTGCATTGCCCTTTGGCTTATCTCCTGCGCCCAGAGTGTTCACAAAGGTTCTGGCTCCAGTGATAGCCTTTTTCAGGTTAAGAGGAATACAGATTTATCCTTATTTGGACGATTGCCTGATTATTGCACAACACAAAGACGAACTTCTGCATCATCTACAGTATGTGATGGTAGTGTTAAGATGCCTAGGGTATTCTGTGAACGAAACAAAGTCCAATCTAGTACCCTCTCAGGACATGTGCTTTCTGGGTGTGAGACTGAATACAGCTTCCCAGATGGCCTTTTGACCCCGGACAAACAAAGAAGCCTTCTTTATTTCCATCAAATGTCTCTACAGTCCAGGCTGACTGCAAGGACAGTCCTTCAAGCCTTAGGGTTCATGGCATCTTGTATTCTGGTGCTTCCCAATGCCAAACTGCATATGAGGAAGCTTCAATGGTATCTCAAAAATGTATGGACACAACACTGCCAAGATCTAGACACTGTCATTCAGATAATACCTTGCATTCAGAAATAATTTTTGTGGTGGGCTCAGGAATGTCACCTAAACAAGGGACTCTCTGTGACCCGACCAGAGGCGAGTCAGATTCTAACAACAGATGCCTCGGACAAGGCTTGGGGAGCACACCTCAATGGAAAATGGGTGCAAGACACATGGCCTGTCAGACTTCAACATTTGCATATCAACTTGAAGGAGATGTTCGCAGTCCAATTTGCATTGATGGCTTTCAAGGATTTACTTCACCCAGGACAGGTGTTGATTCAAACAGACAACACTACTGTCATGTGGTACATCAACAAGCAAGCGGGAACCCATTCTTACCCTCTTTGAAGGCAAGCCATGATTTTGTGGGAGACTGCTCTCAGTTTACACCTCAATCTTCAGGCAAGGTTTCTACCAGGAGCACAGAACTCCTTAGCGGATGTGTTGAGCAGACAAATTGTGGATCCTCAATGAGTGGAAACTGGATCCTCATGTGTTTCAAAAGTTGATAGTGTTATGGGGACTCCAGACATAGATCTGTTCGCTTCTCCACTAAATTACCAGTTGCCAAAGTTTTGCACAAAAATGTTTCATCCCACAGCTTGGAAGGTGGATGCTCTATCATTCAGTTGGAGCAATCTTCATGTCTATGCCTTGCCACCTCTGCCTCTCATTCCCAAGGTACTCCTGATGGCCAGATAAAGCCTGTTAATCGAGCAGTATTTGCAAAAAAACTGATAATGGTAATCTCAGTGGAACAGATGGAAGAGCTACTTAATAATGTCAGCACCAACACTAAATTGTTAGAAAACAGATTCACTAGCTAAAAGGAAGAAACTTGAAAGACTTCCTAGATTTCCAAGAGAATATCTTCCTTGTACGTGAGCCAAGAAGAACCAATAATACTAATCATCTACAGTTAACAGAAGGTAGTGAGCCAATGAGGCAGTGAGAGGGTGTACCTTTGCACAACCACTTCCAAGTAATAGATTTCAAATACAATGCCAGGAAGTACACAAATAGTTGAAGCGACTACAAACGCTATATCGGGAACAACAAACAGGAGAGTCGACATTGATGGCTAGCAGCACTAATACTATCGACAGTGAAGGACAAGCAGCGACATACTCACGTTATACCAACCACTAATAATCCCAGTATATCTAGGGCTGTTGTACAAGATATTCATGAAAAGAATTAAGTGGAATTAATGATAGGGCAACACCAAACTCTTAACAGTGACTTTTGCCCTTTCCTTTACTAATCACAGTACAACAGAAATTGCCCTGGTCACCAATGAATGGACCAAAAGAAGTACGAACGCGCTACCAGAAGAGCGTCTGGGTTTCCAAAAAAAAAATTATATGACCTGTAAGTCAGACTTAGTAATTAATATTTCTGCTTCATGTGTGCTGAGCAGAAAAAGTCTTTTGAATAAAGGCTATACCAATAAAGATGTTGATAATATTGAACATACCATAGATTTAAAAATGTTTATTAGGAATTTAAATCTTAGAATGATGTTTGATAATAGTATGTAACTTACTTCTACTGTTTTTAAAAAACCTTCACTGTTTATTCCACAACACATCCTTTAGTTGAGGCTTTCGAGAAAGCGATAGAAAGAGATTTAAAATAACTATGTAATAATAAGAGCATGAAACATGATTTTTACAACCTTAATAAAGAAGAAGAGAAGGCACTTAAAGAATTGCAATTGAATAATGATATAGTTATAAGGGGAGCAGATAAGGGTGGAGCCACAGTCATTTTAGATACACATATGTATAAGATGAAGATGTTAGATCTATTAGCAGATAGAGAAGCATACTGTGAGATAGATTTATTGAAGTTAAATAAGACTATTAAAGTACAGGATGAATTATATGATCTATTTTTGTGTAATGTGATTGATTTTGATCTATACAAATATTTTTAGTTGAAAACAAAATTTGTACCCACGTTTTAGAGGCTTACCCAAAGGTTCATAAAGAACATTATGGATCCACCATTGGGGCCAACAGTGTCCAAGTAAGGGATGGCTCACTGAAGCCATATCTATATATTTAGTGAAATAGCTGAAGAAAGTTGTGGAAAAGACAAACAATAGTTAAGATACTTCAACAGTTTGTGAAGAGCCTTTCAGAATATACTGACACCAGAGAATAATAGAGAAATTAGTTACATATGGTAACTTTGGATGTGAATTCTCTGTTTACCTCAATTCTGTCATGACATAGGCATAGAATATATGAGGCTATATTTAAATAGAACAAAATGTACCTAGAGATTAAATAATTAAATATGCCATGTTGATGGACATTGTGTCCTTAACAACAATGTTTTTGTCTATGATGATCGATATTTTTACAACAAAGGGAGTAGCCATGGGTATCCCATGTGCAAATCCGTTATCATTGAATATTGTAATGGCATACTGGGAACATGCGTATATAATGAGTGAATATAAGAAGAATATATATTGTTATACAAATGGTTTGTAGATGATGTTTTTTATTATGGAAAGGAGAGGAAACTAGACTCCCATGAATTCACTGAATATATAATGCAATGGAACCACAAATTTTCTATTATTGACAGGTAAATTTTCAGCAGTAGAAATAGAGTTTCTAGATCAAGCTCCTCATTATAAAAGAAGATGATACTATACAAACAGTTATATAGGAAAGAATGTAGGAAGACAATGTATGAAGAATTTGAGGAAAGGGGTTACAGAGAAGAAGAAACAATCATTTATTCAAAGACAATACTGTGATGAGAACTTCTACAGGGAAACCATATATACATTGTAGACACCATGATGCCAATACACCTGATAGAGAGAGAGAGAGAAGTAGTATGTATAAATAAGCCAGTAATATCTTTCACAAACAAAAACTTTTTTGCAAAAAATTGGAATATATTAACTGTTGATGAGAAACTGTGCAATGGTAGGTGACTATCCTAGATTCACCTACAAAAATACTAAATCATTGAAACGTATGTTATGTTATGAAAATAGTGAGAAGAAATCACCCAGATCTATTAGAAAAGTGACCTTTGCATGCAGAAGTTGTAATCAGTGTTCTTATTTGTTGAACGATTACAAATTCATTCACCCTGATACAGGGAAGGAATATGAGTTTAGTACATATGCCGATTGTAAAACACGTGATTTGATCTATCGGGGCACTTGCATTAAATGCAATTCGTTCTATGTAGGCATGACTAATAGAACTTTAAGGGAATGTGTGAAAGAGCATATATATGCAATAAATGAGGATGAGAATAACTCGATAGCAAAGCATATTATGAACAATGGCACTACACACGGCTTTAGGTTCATGGTAATAGAATTAATATACAGAAATGTTAGGTTAGGCAACTATAAGAATTTTACTTAAAGAGAAATGAGGTGGGTATTGAGACTACAAGCGGACAGAGGTTCAGGACTTAATGATAGGGTCTCTTTGAGGCCTTTTTTAGCAGCCAGGAATCTTAAACATTAATGTTTTTTTATGCCCAGAGATAGATTAAGAACTAAAGTTATGTACACCAGTTTTCTTGTATCTACATATATTGTTCAATAGTATTAGAGTTTAATGTAGACAAAATTTCTTTTCACATTTGCTTCTGTATATATGTTTCATATAGATTTCTGTTTAGATATATTTAGCTGTATATAGATGTTTTTGATGAAGACCTTTTAATAGAGCTAAGACATATTAGATCTAATTTTTAGCTCTATAAATTGATATATATATTTTAAAAATGCTATTCTATGTTGTTTATATGCATGTTTTTATTTTTTCTATTTATATCTTTCATCAGACCAATATGCTCCATATGCAGTTTTACATAAGATCTATTTATATATTCTTATATGGCCACATGTATGTATTTTTAAACATTAACATGAAATTTATTTTTATTTATGTTTCCAATACTTAATATGTGGAAAGATGTTATAAACTGTGAATATAGAACAATGAAAAATACTATTACAGCACAGTTCTATTTATTTATTATTCATGAGGTTGTAATATGATTGGTTTGCCAATGGAATGGTATGGTATTTAAAGACAATTAATGTTTGAGTAGTTAACAGTCTGATGAAGCATTCTACTTGAATGTGAAAGCGCTTACTGAATACTAGATTTTTTGCTCGTTTTTATTGTTTTACAAGAATAAATGGTCAGCTTTTTATGGTCGGGTTTGCTATCTCATTCAGTTTTGTTTTCTTGAGATATTCTGACCTTATAGTTGGCTTTGTTGGACGTAATTAGGCCTCTTATTTTCTTCAGTTGTACAAGAGCGCTCTTGTCTTAAAGGGAGTTACTGTTTTTGACCATGAGGTTTTTTTTTTTTTTTTTATTATATACCATGTTTAGGAAAGGATTCCACCAGCAGGGTTTGCTTTGGGTTTATTTCTGGTAGGTATAACAGCCTCTATTGCAGCCATTCACATGTTCATATAGGGACTTTGTGAGTAATTCTGCATAGGTAGCTGTGGTCTTTGGGTTAGGGTGAGCCTTGGATTTTGACAAATTATCACATAAAAGGATGTAGCTTGCCTTACAATAGTTTCTAGCAGTTACTGGTTTAGTTGGGTTTTCTGTGTGGCAAAGCAACGTGGTATTTTGACCATGTCCTCCCCCAACAGATATTTGATTCCCTTGGAGTAACACCAGAAACCAAGTCAATTATTAAAATTAATAATTTTATGTTTATACTGTGGCATCATCTGTGGTGCAGGTAAAATTCTGCTCAGTGCAAGGCTCATACCTATCTGTGATACGTATTCCAAGAGATGTATTACATCTCTCTCTTCATATAGTCCAGTGGGTTTGTCTCAGGTCATTTACACTGCCATGGACTATGATAAAATCATGTGGGATGAAATGACTTGAGTGCATGCATGATATTGCGGATCCTGGCTCCAGACAGGCAATTAACTGTTATCTTCTCCTTGTCTAACCTATTGAGTGGGGTATCTGTGTGACGTGCAGTGGAGTCCCCAATGACAGGAATATTAGGTAAAGAATATTCTTGCCTTAAGGGCTTTGCTCTTGGGAGACCATTGGGTTTAGGCTAATGTGAGACATTTTTTGTTGGTTTTGATGTATGTTTAAGCGATCGCTGAGGAGTGGTATTGTAATTAGATGGCTTTGGAGGTCATTGTGGTTTGGGAAAGTTTCATTTAAGCACGTCCGCATAAGACAGTTTGTGTGGGTGGTAAATGGAGTGTGTGAGGGATGTAGTGTGGGGGTTCCTGACAACTTTAGTAGTATACGAGATGTTTTGCATTGCATCTCTCTGAAATCTTGTTATTTTATTTAATGACTAGCTGGTTGTCTGTGAACATGAGACAGTTACTGCATTGCCTGAGGATGCCCAAATCTACAAAACTGGCCACAAGAGACATTGGACATTGCATACCTATTTATGTCTGGACCTGGAATAGGGTTCCTGTTTAGGATTAAGGCTTGGGAGAGGTGTCCTAG
This sequence comes from Protopterus annectens, assembly GCF_019279795.1. Taxonomy (NCBI): domain Eukaryota; kingdom Metazoa; phylum Chordata; order Ceratodontiformes; family Protopteridae; genus Protopterus; species Protopterus annectens. Next base: position 509,787,214 of record NC_056727.1, on the reverse strand, counting down.
GGTAGTTATGGGATGAAAGATGTTATATAGTGCTAGGATACAGTAGTGCTATTTGATGCACAGGCTAGCTGCTCTAAGCTCAGTTCTGTATAATGCTACACTGTATAACAGGTTTCTGACCTAATTTTATCTTTAAGGTAATTTTACTGTCTAGGCATTTACTACCACATGAGGTATTCCTAACCCCTGCTGCTCTGTGGCCATTTCTGCACAAACTTGTCTGATTTATAGTCAAGAAAAAAAAAGCTTGAAAGCTGACTCCTATGCCCTCTAGCCAATAAACAACCACACTTTGAGCTTCCTGTTGTGTTTCCCAACTCGGAGACTAGGTAAAAACTTTTTGCCACAAAATTGATGATCCTGGAATTTCTTAATGTAAAAGCACAGCAAAAGCAGCTGTCAGGTACAGATTTAACAACAAACTAAGTCCGTGGCTAGTTTGCCCTTCTGCAAGGAGATTAGGAAGGAAACAGAATTAGAAAAGTCAAACAGAAATTGATTGTTTTTGACACCAAATAATAAATGCTTTAAAAATGTTCAAAAAACAGTAGTGATCACTGTATAAAACAAGTACAAGTGTGATCAATTAAGGAAATATTTTTATCTTGGTTTGAATGGCTTTGGATGCAGTTGAAACTTGCAAAAAGTATTGCAGAGTTCTCTGTAAGTGAACATACAGCTTGTCAGCACAGTCTCACTGTCTGGGTTTCTTACCAAATTGTGTGGCAGATATGCTGAGCAAACCAGGACAGACGCTCCTGAATGGAAATTGAATTGGGGGAGGGGTCTTCCAGGAAATGATCAAGCTCTGGAGAGATCTTTACAATAGGTCTTTTCATCTCCACTTACAACAATCAGTTGTCAAACTTCTGTTCCAGGACACCATACAAGAAGGCCTGGAAGTCAGATGTTTTTTCCTCTCCTTAGACAGGAATGTTCTTTTATGCTTTTCTACCCTTTCCAGTAATATCCAGGGTCATTTTGAGGATTCAGAAGAACTTTACAAAGATCATTGGGGTGACTCCTTTCTGGCCCATGCAGCAGTGATTCTTCCTTTTGGAAATGGACAGCTGCAATTACCACAACTTTCCTCACAGACTGGACCTACTCATACAGGACAAGGAGAGTTTGATGCGACCTGATCCCAAACAACTGCAAATAACTGCATCTTAATACATTTTAGGCTCCACTAGTTTCTGAGGGTGTGCAGCAAGTATTAAAGGAGACAAGAAGACCTACTACTAAAAAGTAATGTATCACAAAATAGAAAAGATTTTTTTAGTTGGTGTCAAGACAGAAATCTGCACCCCTTTAGGGCTAATGTTTCTCTTGTTATACATTATTTGTGAGAGTTACTATTCTCCGATATTTCTTACTACTCCATCAAGGTTCATTTGTCAGCCATTTCAGCAAATCTGCCCATAGATCCTCCACTTTCAATGCATTCTCATGTGGAAATGTTTTTGAAAGATGTGTTGCATACCAAGCCTCCTGTAATCCACGTGGCTTCTCCTTGGGATCTTAATTTTGTGTTAGGAAAATGTAACTCTCTTGCTCCATCTGCACCAGTTTTTCAGGCTTACTTGAGATTCTTTACATGAAAAACACTGTTAATGTGTGGCTGTTTGACATTCGTTTACCAGGAAGGCCCACCTGGACCAGAAAGTGCCCATTTTAGCAAAAAGCCTGGGGAGAAAAGCTCCACAATCACAATCTTTCAGAGCTCAATTAAAGGTATTTTAAATCACAAAAGTATCCTGTTACACTACAAAACGTAGGAGTGAAAAAAAGTTGTAATGAGAAAAACATAGAACTTATGTTTCGTAGTAGAGTGCAATGAAAAACAGTAACATGAGTTGGAGAAAATATATGAGGAAAAACTTAGTCATGTTATTTGTTACATAGATTAGTATGTGATAAATGAGACCCGGGACAATTTTAAGAAGATATTTGAAAAAGATATTAGAGATTACGTGATTAGAGACAGTGAAGGGAAATTGAGTGATGATTTAGTGTTAGAGATGGTATTCATATTATGGTTATAGAAGGAAGAATGATGGAGAGAAGGAGAATATAAGAAGAATGCAGGGTAGGGTGTCTTCATGTAGCTTAGGTGAGAGGGGGGAAGAGGTAGAAGAAAGGTCTGCAGAGATGAAGTAGATAAGGTCAGGAAATGGTAAAACCCAAAAGGAAAGGAGTGGAGTAGGAGACTGTAGAGGTTTATGAGGTGTGACTTAGGTTGAAGGGGGTGTGTGAAGTTTAGTGAGTAAGTGCAGCCAGGAGTGGTACAGGAGCATGTCCATGATTTTCTAAAGTATTCTTTTAGGGAGCATTTAAAGGTGGGTAGGTTAGAAATAGTTCTGGTGGTTAGAGGTAGGGAGTTCCATTTTTAGTTCTGGTGGTTAGAAGTAGGGAGTTATTTTTTTTTTTGCTACTGAGCATGAGTATATGCTTTGTCCATGGGTTGGTTTAGTTTATCTATGATGAGAAATATGGCTTGTGATCTGAGAGTTTTTAGAGAAATAATGTTGATTAAAGGGGTAAGAGAGATGGGAAGGCTAATGGTTTGTGTATGAGTTTATGTATTTTTAGTTAAATGTATTAGAGGGAGTTCCAGTCAGTTAAGGGTTTGCAGAGCTTTACAGTGGTGGGGAAAAGATGATTAATTAGTAGCAAATTTGGCAAATGTTCTTCATCTCACATTGCTGCAGTCCTAACACTTGGGTAGTCCGCTGTCCCTTGATCGGCCCGAATATCAGAGTATAAGGCTGACGTCGGTCAAGGCGCATTTGACTGACATCAGAACGTCAGGGTACAAATGCGCATGACCGACGTCATATCCTCAGTCTTTTTTGCCGCATGGTCCGATGCAGAAGCAGTGTTGCAAGTGCCGTTCGGCGTTCTGAAATTTTTCGCATTCGGAGTTTCAGACCGAAGTCAGAGTTGGTTAAGTACCCCGTTGGGGAATAATTTGGTTATTTCTTGCCTCTGTGGTTTACCGGGTGTCAGAACATGTGTATAACTGTATTACTTGTGGGGAACAGATTCCATAGGGACTACCATAATTTGTGTATACCTTGTTTGGGACCTGAGCACGGCGTTGTTGGGTGTCGCTTTTGTGCTAGGTTTAATAAACGCACTATAAAGCGAAGGTTGGATTGTGCCAGGTTGGTCTTTGGGAAGCGGTGCAATTACAATATGCCGTCGGATGCACCGGCGCCGGCTTCCTCAAGAAGCGCAAGGACAAGGCAGTTAAAACTAGGTTAGAGTCGTCCGAACGGACGCCGGTTCTTTAGAGGCGTCAGGGGAACCAGTGGTTCCGGAGGCCTCTGGAGTCCCAGGGAGAAACTTTGCTTTTACAGGATGTGGCCTCCCAGGAGGCAAGTCAGGCTACAGGGGCTTCTCAGATTACTTTACTCCCTCCCTTCCTAAGGTGTCTAGGCCCTCTCTTTCTGCTTCCAAGGCTTCTCCTAGAGGCAGGTCTAGTTTAGCTGCTGTGGGTGTCACTCCTAGTTCTTCAGGTTCTGTGCCCAAGAAGCACATGCTTAAAATGGCAGAAGATTTAATTACTTTAATTAGAGGCTCTATGCCTCCTCCTGATAAGAGGCCTAGGATGGAGCCAGTGTTGGGGGATTATGAGCAGGCTTCAGATGTGTCTGAGTCTTGCTGAAGACTTGCAGGAGTATTCTCATTATTCTGATTCTGATGTTGATGATTCTACTCCTTCTGCTTCTCCTCCTGAGGATTTTTCTTTTCAGAGACCCTTCACTCCATGAGAGAGCACTTTAAATGGGAAGGTCAGAACTTCTCTGACTCCAGGAAAAGGCTTAGGGAATTTTTGTTTTTACCCCAGCATAGGCCTTTGGCTATACCTCCTGTTTTGACTGTGGTGGAAGATGTGTTTGCAGAGGCTTCTCTTAATCCTGATTCTTTGCCTCCTGCTCCTGTTAAACCAGATAGGTATTGCAGGGTGCCTGAAGCTCATAAGTATCTTTTTAAGAGTCCTAGGGCAGACCCAGAAACTGTTAGCCAGGGGCCTAAGGCTTCTGTTGTCAAGAATCCGGTTCCTGCAGATAAAGAGGCCAGGGCCTTGGATAGATGGGGAAAGAAAGTTTATACTTCTTCCACCCTAGCCTTGAGAGCTTTGAATTGCCAGTTTCATATGTTAAAATATCAAAATTATCTGCTTTCACAGTTGAAATCTAAGGTTGATGCTCTGGCGGAAGGTATTGATTGTAAAGAGTTACAGGATTTAGTGCATGTTTCTGAACAGGTGGGTAAGCATTCTTTGCAATGTGGTTTTGATGCTGTACAGGCCTCCTCTAGGGTGGCTGCCACTGGGTCAGTTCTTCGCAGGCATGCCTGGCTGAGGGATCAAAATTTATCTGACCATGTTAAAACTAGGATTTTGGATGCCCCTTTGCAATCTGATGTCTTGTTTGGTTCTCCTGTTGAGGCAGTTTTAAAGAAAATGGAAGACAAGGCTAAGTCTATGCAGACTGTTAAAGATTTTTTGCAGGTTCAGCCTCCAAAGTTTAGTAGAAATTGGCCTACTAAGGGGTGGACGTATCCTTCTTATGATTCCCAGTCTAGGGGTAGATCTAGGCGTGGCAGGGGCAGAGGTCAGGGCTCTTTCAGGCCTAGAACAGGGAGTTCTTCTGCACAGTCGAGTGAGGGCAGGGGTCAGTCCTTTCGTAAACAGACCCAATGACCTACCTTTTCAGCTGCCAGAACCTTCTCGCCTGGCAGCACCTTTGGGAGGAAGGTTGGCACTTTTCAAAGAAAATTGGAGTTTGATTACCCAAGACAAATGGGTACTGGATATCATACATCACGGTTACAGGTTTTATTTCCATACCTTGCCTCCTTTCAAAGGCATGCCAGACATTCCTCCTCCACAAAGAATAGAGGCTCACAAGCAAATTTCACTGTTACTCCAAATAGGGGCCATACAGCCGGTTCCTATGCCAGAAAGGGGCCTAGGATTTTATTCTCGCCTGTTCCTAGTACCAAAGAAGGGGAACACGTGGAGACCAATTTTGGATTTATCTATCCTCAACACTTATCTGGACATTCCCAAGTTCAAAATGTTGACGTTGCAGCAGCTTTTACCTCTGCTGGGCAAAGATCATTGGATGGTAACTTTGGACCTCAAGGAGGCTTACCTTCATGTTCCCATCAGACTAAGTTGCAGGAAGTATCTGCGTTTTCGAGCTGGGACTTCTCACTATCAGTTCTCTGCTTTGGCTTATCTACTGCGCCCAGAGTGTTCACGAAAGTTCTGGCTCCAGTGATAGCTTTCTTCAGGCTAAAAGGAATACAGATCTATCCTTATTTGGACGACTGCCTGATTCTGGCTCAAGGAAGGGAACAGCTTCTTCATCATTTGGAATATGTGATAGCAGTGCTAAGATGCCTGGGGTATTCTGTGAACGAAATAAAGTCCAGTCTAGTACCCTCTCAGGACATGTGCTTTCTGGGTGTGAGACTGAATACAGCATCCCAGATGGCCTTTTAACCCCGGACAAACAAAAGAGTCTATCCCTTTACTTCCATCAGCTATCTCATCAGTCCGGGCTGACTGCAAGGACAGTCCTTCAAGCCTTAGGGTTCATGGCATCTTGTATTCTGGTGCTTCCCAATGCCAAACTGCATATGAGGAAGCTACAATGGTATCTCAAAAATGTATGGACACAGCACTGCCAGGATCTGGACACTGTCATTCAAATAATACCTTGCATTCAAAAGGAATTTTTATGGTGGGCTCAGGAATGTCACCTAAACAAGGGACTCTCTGTGACCCGGCCAGAGGCGAGTCAGGTTTTAACGACAGATGCCTCAGACATAGCTTGGGGAGCTCATCTAAATGGAAGGTAGATACAAGACAAGTGGCCTGCCAGACTACAACATCTACATATCAACATGAAGGAGATGTTAGCAGTCCAGTTTGCATTAATAGCTTTCAAGGATTTACTTCTTCCAGGGCAGGTGTTGATTCTAACAGGCAACACAACTGTCATGTGGTACATCAACAAGCAAGGGGGAACACATTCTTATCCTCTATGCAGGCAAGCAATGATTTTGTGGGAGACTGCTCTCAGTTTACATCTAAGTCTTCAGGCAAGGTTTCTGCCGGAAGCACAGAACTCCTTAGCAGATGTGTTAGGCAGACAAAGCATGTTTCCCCACGTGTGGAAACTGGATCTTCATGTATTTCAGAAATTGACAGTGTCCTGGGGAACTCCAGACATAGATCTGTTCACTTCTCCACTAAACCACCAGCTGCCAAAGTTTTGCACAAAGGTTTCATCCCACAGCTTGGAAAGTGGATGCTCTTTCTTTCAGTTGGAAAAATCTTCATGTGTATGCCTTTCCACCTCTGCCTCTCCTCTCAAAGGTACTTCTGAAGGTCAGACAGGACAAGCCAAGGATGATTTTGATAGCTCCAGATTGGCCTCGACAGCACTGGTACCCACTACTGAGAAGTCTAGCACGGAAGCCTCCATGGCCTTTGCCTTTGATTCCACATCTGTTGTCCCAGGAGGACAGTCATTTGCTCAATGTCAAACTTCACTCTCTTCACCTAACAGCATGGCATATTCTGTTTTAAACCATAGAGGGTCTCAACTTCCACAACAAGTTTTGAATGTGATTTTGGAAGCTAGAAGGCCTAGTACAAGGAAAGTGTACAGATAAATGGAAGAGATTTTTGTTTTGGAGTGCAGCTAAGGATTTGGATGTTTCTGAGCCTGATTTAAGTGTGGCTCTTCAATATCTTACTGAGTTATTGGACAAAGGTTTGTCCTTCTCTTCTATTAAGATTCATGCTGCAGCAATTTCAGCTCACTATGACTGTGACCCACCATTGTTTTCTCATCCTTTGTTCAAGCAATTTCTTAGAGGGGCAAAGAATATAAGACCCCCACGAAGAGCTCCTACTCCTGCTTGGGATCTCAATTTTGTGTTGAAGAAACTCACTCTACAACCTTTTGAACCTGCAGCGACTGCTGAGTTGAAATATTTGTCATGGAAGACTGCTTTTTTGTTGGCCATTACCTCTGCAAGAAGGGTTTCTGAATTGCAGGCCCTTATGGCAGTTGAGCCTTTCTTAATTTTTCATAAGGACAGGGTATCTTTGCGTACTAATCCTTCCTTTATGCCTAAAGTGGTTTCTAGTGTGGCTTTAAACCAAACTATTCATTTGCCTACTTTTTATGCAAATCCCCAAAATAAAGGGGAAAAGATTTTGCACACTTTAGATGTACACAGGCAGTTGCGATATTATTTGGACAGAACTAAAGGGTTCAGACAATCTCAGCAGTTATTACTTTCTTTTGCTTTGTGTTCTCAGGGCAAGCCCGTGTCAAAACAAACTATTTCTAAGTGGATTGGATTTTGCATTGCTTTCTGTTATTCCCATCATGGCAAAGAGATTCCAGCTGGGATTAGGCCTCATTCCACTAGGGCTACTGCCACTTCTACAGCTTTTTGAGGGGTGGCAACTAAGGATATTTTGGAGGCAGCCACTTGGAGTTCAGTGCATACCTTTTCTAGGCATTACCACCTTCCACTGTACTCTAAATCCAGGGCTGGTTTTGCCACTGCCGTGTTGCAGGGCATTTTGGCAGCTCCTGCTTCTATATGATTTGGCCATCCTCCCTTACCTCTGCTTTGGGATTCTACCCAAGTGTTAGGACTGCAGCAATGTGAGATGAAGAACATAGTACAGTTTTGTACCTACCATAAATGTAGATGTTCAAGATCCACATTGCTGCAGTCCAATACCCTCCCTCCTTCCCTCTGTAGTGTGAGGTGGTTGTGTGGGTTGAGTTATCCATCTGAGGTATATTGTGCATATTGTATATATGTTGTATATATTGTACATATTTTTGGTATTAGGCTGGTTGGTTGTTTAGTTGTTGTCTTTGGTTTGGACCTTTCTTTTAGGGTCTTCTGACATCTGGGGCAAGAAAAGACTGAGGATATGACGTCGGTCATGCGCATTTGTACCCTGACGTTCTGATGTCAGTCAAATGCGCCTTGACCGACGTCAGCCTTATACTCTGACATTCGGGCCGATCGAGGGACAGCGGACTACCCAAGTGTTAGGACTGCAGCAATGTGGATCTTCGAACATCTACATTTATGGTAGGTACAAAACTGTACTTTTTGTTGAAGCAGCTTTCAAGTTTGTTTTTTATGGATGATTTTAAATTGGTTAGAATTGGGGATCTGTAGAGTAGAGAGGGCAGAAGGAGGGTTTTGGCTAGAGTAATTTTTGTGGGTATGCTTACAAAATTGTTTCTGTATAGCATACCAAGTTTTATTTTTTTGGTTAATATTGCTTTGGATGTGCAGGCCAGATTTAAAATGATCATCTATTATGGCTCCTAATAGTTTGGTATGGTGAACTAATTCAATTTGTGTCATTTGTCAAAAAGATTTTGAAAGATGCTTTGCCATGGGGTGTGAGTTTTTCTGGTAAAGAGAAGTTTGCTTTTCGGTACTTTTCTGTTATCGGGGCAACAGTTTGGTCCGACGAAGTTGCTGCAGACCTGGAGGAATGTAGTTTGAGGACTGCGTCTTGTGATTTTTTTTTTTTAAGTCCAATTCCAAAATGTGGGACACTACCTCCCGTAATGTAACAACCGGGTAGGGACCTCACAGGATGGTTAAATGTGAAAGTATCTGTACTTATAAAACATTCTTGTTGACTTAATATGGGAAGGTATGTGGAACAGTGAGGAACGTGAGTTTAAGACTCAAATGAGGCACATCTCTTGTAATGAGGTACTCGAGTGGTACGGCCACACTAAACATGTAGTGGTAACACAGGCTTTTATGAGGAATAAAAAATAGGCAGAAAATTGGACAGGTGGCGGTAATAACACTTCTGCTGTTCATAAAATGTAAGTTGATGCAAAACCTCTTCAGTAAGGCAGTACTTTTCAAAAGTGTCCCTACGTTATTTTGACTTTGTCTCTGGTTTTGTGCAAAGAAGTTGAGAGGTCTGGATCATGCAGTAATTATCAGATTACTGATTTGACGCTTAGGTGCGACTGCAATCACAAAATAGTGACTGATGTCATTAGTATAACAACATAGAGACTGCGACGGTAGCCTGAAAAATTCCCCGTACTCAGAGGTATGGTGATGTCCGCATATCTCTTAACTGTCCCCGATCTTCAGAGGCATCCCTGATTTTCACTCATTAATTCTGTCCTCTCAATCCCTCCCCAAACTGGTGACTTTTGGACAAAAGATGTTAAATTGCATTTAGTATATAATGACAATAATTAGAGTTATAGACTTCATTTACTTTACCCAGAAAAGAAAAGCAGGACCGCATATTTTGAGTATTGCCCCATTAATGGAAAAGTACCTTTATTTCTAAGTCTGGTTTTAATGGAGGTGACAGTTTACTGAGTGATTTCTTGGATTTGAATTAAGGTGTTTGAAGAGCAGATGATAGTCATCTGCATATTGAATTAAGGTGCCTTCAAAAGAAGATGACTATAGGCTATTGATAAAAGTATAGAGTAGTAGAGGACCAAAGATGTATCTTTGTGGGACTCCTGTGGAAGTGGGAAGGTATGCAGAGATGGATTACTGCAGTTTTACAGATTGATTCCTGTTGGCAAGGTAGCTAGAGTATCATTGAATAGATGGAGATGATAGACCCCGGCGTGGAAAGTTGATTAAGGAGTTTAGTGTGAGAGACTATGGCAAAGGCTTTTGATAGATCTAGAAATACTGAAGATACAAGTTTATCGCCAGCTTTATTGACAGTGTCTGTAAATGATAGTAATACAGTGAAGGTGCTGTGGTCTGGCCGAAATCCATGTTGCATATTGGAGATTAGCTTATTTTGTAAGAGATAATGGAGAAATTGTTGATGTGTACATCTTTCAAGGACTTTAGAGAGGGGAGACAAGATGGCTATGGGATGGAAGAATTCTGTAATTGATCTATTAATAAGAATGCTGATTGGGTATGCTGTTGCATCTGTAGCTAGATTTTGGTGTTCCGGGGGAAGATTGTCAGCTGAGGAGGAACAAGGTTTTAGTTTATGTAAAAGCTGTTCTATGAGAGTTATAGAGATTGGTTGAAAGGTAAAGTGGGTGTTGTTGTCTGTGTATGTATTGAAGAGGTTGATGTTAAGTGAGTTTTGTGAAGGAGGTATGCTAGAGTCTAAGGTAGGAGAAGTTAGCTGTGTGGAAGGAGGTGTGTGAGGTGAGTTTGAGGTTGAGTTTGCTATGCATCGTATGAAATATGTATTGAAATAGGTAGCTGTTTGAAGAGGGGGATGCCTGAGTTTGGGGTGGGATCCTTTTTTGTACCTGGATTTGATGAGAGAGGATATGGAAAAACAGAATTTTTTAGGGTTGTTTTTATAGCTGTCTCGTAGGCAAGTATAATGAGACTTTATCTGTATTGACTTGTATATTGGCTTGGTTTAATAGCTGTCTGAATAGTTGCCATTTTGTCTTTTTTTTTATTCTTTTGCCAGTTAATCTATGCTTTGTCTCCGTCTTTCTTAAGGAGTTTGCGTTGGTTGGTGAGCCATGTGGTATGGCTGTTTTTTTAATTCCTTTTGTACACTGTGGGGCTAAGATGTTATTTAGAAGAACTGCTTTGAAATATGCAGTTGCATTACTTGAGAGGAGTCTTTAGGATGAAGCAGTTAACTGCTTTCAGAGCTTTAGTAAAAGACTGTTTGTTGAAGTTGGAGAGATTACAGATAGCTTTGAGCTTGTGCTCCTTGTTAGTTGTGTGATACTTCTGTGTGGGTATAAGCTGGCAGGTGATCACTTAGTGCATCAGGGAGGGTACCTGAGGAGATGAAATTTAGATGGGTTGGTGGTAAACAGAATCCAGGCCAGTATAGATTGTTGGAAGTCATTTTTCCATATTTTGTCTGTTTATTAAGTTGAGCGAATCCAAAGAGGTTCCTGCTGTTGATTGCTGAATTTGTCGATCAAGTCTGCCAGTCAATGTTTACGTCACCCAGGAGGATAATTTCATTTGTTATTATATGTACCATCCAGGATAGTATGCTTTCAGGTATTGGATTGTTCTGTCCTGGGGGGTATATAGCACAGTAGTGCATATTCTCTTGGCTGTATTAAGGTTTAGGAATGAGATTAGGATTTCCGCTTTTCCAAAATTTGGGATTGTGTCTGTACACATTTGGGAAGATTATAGCTGTTCCACCTGCTTTTTTTACATATCTAATAATAGTATTATTATTAGTATTATAGTAATTATTATGTCTAATAATAATACAAGCCTAATAATATTAGAATGGGGGGGCGCTAGTTTTTCAGCATCTTTATTTCGGGTTTTAGCCATGTCTGTGTTGTGGCTAGGATATCTGGGTTGCATTGAGTCATCCAGGTATGAAAATGCGTGGTTTTGTTGCAAATGCTTCCAAGGTTTAGAGTGAGTGTTTTAAACTTTTAGGGTGTATTCTTTGGTTTTGGGGTTTGGTTTGGACCTGGGTTGGGGTGGTTGTCACCACGTTGATGTGTGGTAGAGAAAGATAGTTTGTTTATTATGGCATTTTAGCAGAGATAGGTATAAGTATTACTTTGACATTGGGACTGACATTTTTTAGTATTTTAGGGTTACAGCAGTGAAATGGTGTTAAGGGAAATAAGCTTGAGGAGATGTTTTGAGTAACTAGTGGGAAGATGATTGATGGGTGAGGAAGTAGTGTTTGAGGTGTGCTTATTTGTTATGACTGCTGGTGAGCATGTTAGGAATGAGAGGAGGAGGATGAGTAAGGTGATACAAGAGGGAAACAGCGTGGTTAGTGTTGTAAAAATCTCCTAGTGTGGTGAGGTGAGGTAATGAGCTGGGATAATAGTGTGGAGAGTGGGTAGATACCTCAGCAAGAAGAGTATCTTAGTTGTAAGCTCTTATGGTGGCTCAGTGTTATCTCACTTTCCATAAAAATAGGGTTTCACAGAGAACTTATTGTTTGTTTATGCCTAAAGTGGTATCCAAGTTTACTTTGAGTCAAACTGTCCATCTTGCTGTCTTCATTCCAGGACCTAAAAGTGCGAGAGAAAAGATTCTCCATACCTCATATTTTCACAGACAATTGTGGTACTGACTTGATAGAAAACAAACTTCAGGAACTCTACTTGTTCATATCTTCTGAAGGTAAAAAAAAGTAATAATAATAAAAAGACAACCTGTATCAAAGCAGACTATTTATAAATGATTATCTCACGCTATTACCTTTTGTTATACCCACCACAGCAAGGGAGTTCCAGGCAGGGCTAAGGATCCTTCTACTAGGACCATTGCTTATCTGTTGCTTTTTGGAAAGGGTTGGACTCTAGAAGTAGTAACATGGTCCTCCTTTGCATACTTTTAAAAAGCACTATACACTAGATACCTTCTTGAGGTCTAGGACAGGCTGTGCTAGCACCATTCTTCAGGGGTTCCTGCACCCTCCTCCATAGAGTGTCCCTGTTTGGTAAATGCTGCTCTCAAACAGCAATTTACCTCAGTATGATTGTTTACCATGCCTGCTTCTAATATGCCTTTGTTGTGGTCTCTGTTGTAGCTGCATTGTCATTGGTGCATACCTTCACCAGGCATTGTTATTACACTATGATTAGGACTTTGGTATCCTTTGGTACCCCAGTTCGTCAGAATTTGGCTCTTCTGAACCCTCGCTTTTAGACCTTACTCGATATTTAGCTTTCACTGCTTGGGATTCTTCTGAAAATGTTATCTACTGTGGAAGGTCTAGGTCCAGTGGGTGCTTATTGCCATCTCTCCACTACCCCCCATGTGTTTGGATAGCCTGCCCATCCTGCATCTGCAGATGAATTTTCCTGTTAGCTGGGCATGCATATAGTTAGATAGTTTTCAGTTTTTTTGCGACTCTGAAGTTGTGCTTGCTCAGTGTTTGGGAGGTAAATGAGTGAGCACCGGGGCTGAACATGCAAGTGATGCTACTGTGCTTACTGGCAGGAAGTATTTGCTTTCTTGAGTACTGAAACTATAGAAATGTTGAAATTGTGCTGAACTGTATATACCACAAGAGGAAATTTCAGCCTAACCAACTGATGTAGTAAGTACATATCTGTTATGATTTATCAGTATTAGTATGAGAGAAGTGCAGATCCCTACTACACAGTGCACTTTCTACATTAACACTGCCCATTAATTCCATATTATTTGTCTGTACAGTATTTGTAATGTTTTGAGGTTCCTCGTTATCGTGTCTGTCTTGTAGCTATGGCAAGACTGAACTTTGTCAAATGTTCATCATGTTACACTGCTGCAGTCATTACACTTGGGTTATCCTGCCATCAGGCAGTTCTCCAGTTGGCCTGAGTTCCAAAGTCTTGGTCCGGTGTCGGTTGCTGTCGCCTCCTCCCTGACGTCAGTGCGACAGGGGTATATAAGATGCAGTCGACCCCATTTTCTTCAGTCTTTTTTGCCGCGCGGTGCCTGAAGCAAAAGCAGTTCGCAAGTGCCGGTCGGCCATCTCCTGAGATTTTCATTCCGAATCCAGAACCAAAGTCTTCTACAAAGCTAAGTACCCTGTTGGGGAAACTTTTTCTTGCCTCAGACCGATGTCAGTAAAAGTTAACTGTATTTCTTGTGGGAAGCAAATACCTCATAAGGATTTCCATTCCAATTGTATCCCATGCCTAGGCCCAGACCACAACGTCACTGGTTGTCGGTTTTGTGCTAGGTTTAACAAGCGCACTATTAAACGTCTGTTTGATTTTGCCCGACATTATTTTGGTAGAAAATTCAATTATACCATGCCGTCGGAACTTCCGACGACCAGAATACACAAAAAGCGCAAAGACAAGAATAGGCATCCGAGGCCCAAAACTGACGACGAAGCCTCTTCTAGGCCAGTCGCTGGTTTTCAGGTTTTCAGCAAGGCGCCTTCGCAGCCCCTGACGACCACTTCTCTAGAACCACAGGCCGCCTCTGACTCCCACGTGGAGATGGCTGGGCCTTCAGACGCAAAAGTCATTCAGCCTACCAAGACTAACCTTTCAGAGGGATCCGGAGTAGCTGAGCAACCCACAGTTTCAGAGGGTGTCTTCAGACCTACTCAGTTAAGCATTAAACCCTCAGCTAAGTCTAAGCCTCCTTTAAAATCAAAGAAACAAATACAGCATTCTCCAGGACAGGCCTCCATGCCTAAGAAACAAATGCTCAAAATGGCCGAAGACCTAATCACTCTGATCAGGGGGTCCCATCCCCCTCCTGATAAAAGGCCTAGACAGGATGCAGACTATGACTCATCCGACCAGGTGTCCATCTCTTCTGATTCATCCTCAGACCTAGGATACTCTTTACCCCCTTATTAGGATTCTGATGCTGAGGAATCAATTCCATCAGCCTCACCGCCTTAGGACTACTCCTTTGGGGAAACCCTACATACCATGAGGGAGCATTTCCACTGAGAAGGCCAGGATTATTCAGAATCCAAGAAAAGGCTCAGAGACTTCCTTTTATTACCTCAACACAGACCCCTTGCTATTCCGCCAGTGTTAGATATTGTGGATGATGTGTATACTGAATCCAGCTTAAATCTGATTCCTTACCTCCAGCCCCTGTTAAACCTGACAGATACAACAGAGTCCCTGACTCACATAAATTTCTGTATAAAAGCCCTGTAGCTGACCCTGAAACGGTTTCTCAGAGACCCAAAGGAGTTAAGGCCTCATCAGCCAAGAATCCAGTTCCCTCTGACAGAGATTCCAGAGCATTAGACAGATGGGGAAAGAAAGTATATACGTCTGCAACTTTAGCAATGAGAGCCTTAAATTGCCTGTTTCACATGCTAAAATATCAGCGATTTTTACTGTCTCAGTTAAAACAAAAAATGCTTCCAGAATCAGATCCTCCTAATTTTAAAGAAATGCAGGATTTATTGCATGCAGCTGAACAAGTGGGAAAGCATACTTTGCAATGTGGTTTTGATTCTCTAGAGGCCTCCTGCAGAGCAGCAGTTACAAGCACTGTCATTAGAAGACATGCTTGGTTAAAAGAGCATATGTTACCAGATCATGTTAAAGCAAAATTACTCGATGCACCTTTGCAGCAGGATGTGTTATTTGGAGTTAAGGCAGAAGAGGTATTAAAGAAAATGGAGGATGAGGCAAAATCTAAGGATTTCTTACAGGTTCAGCCTCCTAGATTTAGCAGAAACTGGCCAACTAAGAATTGGTCCTTTTCAGTTACAGACAGACCTCAAAGGGGAAGATACAGACGTTCAAGAGGTAGAGGTCAAACGCAAGGTCCTTACAGGCCTCGACAGTGGGTTGCATCAGGCCAGAAAGAAGTGGAAGACAGGTCCCAACCATATAAAAAGCAGCTCCAATGACTTCCCACAATCCCTATTGGAAGCCCCCTTGGGAGGAAAACTGGCACTCTTCTACCACAATTGGCAAATGATCACCAAAGACAAATGGGTTCTCAACATTGTATTTCAAGGTTACAGGTTCCACTTTCACACTCTGCCAAGGTTAAAAGGAATGCCAAATCTGCCACCAAATCAGTGGGCAGAGGCTCGTAAACAAATTAAAGCACTCATGGGTTTGAGAGCTATTCAAAAGGTACCATCAGAGGAGCAAGGACAAGAATTTTACTCAAGACTCTTTCTGGTACCCAGAAAGGACAAAGCCTGGAAGCCCATTCTGGATCTTTCATCGCTAAACACTTACCTGGATGTTCCGAAATTCAAAATGTTGAGACTACAGCAGCTTCTTCCCATGCTGGGCAAGAAAGCTTGGCTCGAGACTTTGGACCTCAAGGAGGCATACCTGCATGTCCCTATCAGACAAAACTGCAGGAGATAACTCAGATTCATAGCTGGTTCAATGCACTACCAATTCTCTGCACTGCCCTTTGGCTTATCTACTGTGCCCAGGGTCTTCACAAAGTGCCTGGCACCAGTTATTGCATTTTGCAGACAGAAAGGAATTCAAATTTATCCGTACCTGGATGACTGCCTGTTTCAAGCAGAGAGCAAAGACATTCTTCTAAAGCATCTGGCGTTTGTAAAAAAGCTATTAAGTTGCCTGGGGTACACAGTAAATGAAAATAAATCAAAACTAGTGCCCTCACAAGAGATTATATTCCTGGGTGCCAGCTTGAACACAACGGCCCAGATGGCTTATCTCACGCCAGACAAGCAAGGACAACTGACTCAGTACTTTCAATTGATGGCAACAAAGACCCAACTCCCTGCAAGAAAAATTCTGCAGGCATTGGGTTACATGGCATCCTGCATACTGCTAATTCCATATGCCAGACTGCATATGAGGAAACTACAATGGTACCTAAAGAATGTATGGTCTCAACACTGTCAAAGTTTGGAAACAGTTATACCACTAATCCCTTGCCTTCAGCAGGAGTTTCAGTGGTGGGCTCAAGCTTGTCACCTCAACAAGGGACAGCCTTTTACACAACCCACAGCCAGGCAAACACTGACAACAGATGCATCGGATTATGCCTGGGAGCACACATGGCAGGCAAATGTATTCAGGGCACGTGGCACAGAACAAAGGCATCTTCACATCAATCAAAAAGAGATGCTAGCTGTACAAAATTCCCTTATAGCTTTCAAGGACCTGCTGCATCCAGGACAACTACTGCTAAAGACAGACAACACCACAGTTATGTGGTACATAAACAAGCAAGGGGGCACTCACTCCTACCCCCTATGCAGACAAGCCATGACCTTGTGGAACACAGCTATAAACCTTCAAGTTCATTTGCAAGCACAATTCCTGCCAGGAGAGAAAAACACACTGGCAGACGACTTAAGCAGAAACATTATAGATCCCCACAAATGGGAATTGAATCCACAAATATTCAGAATGATAACACAGAAATGGTGGAGCCCGGACATAGATCTGTTTGCATCCCCAATAAACTGCCAGCTACAAAACTTCTGCACAAGGAGTTACCATCCACAAGCATGGAAAGTGGATGCCCTCTCATTCAGCTGGGAGAACCTACAAGTATACGCTTTCCCACCACTACCTCTCCTGCCAAAGGTACTCATAAAAGCCAGGCAAGAAGAGCCAAAGATGATGCTGATTGCACCAGACTGGCCACGCCAGCACTGGTACCCAATCTTAAGGAGCTTAGCACAAGAACCACCCTGGATTTTGCCTCAAATCCCACATCTGCTGACTCAGCACAACAATCAAATACTACACAGCCAGCTAAAGACCTTAAACCTTGCTGCATGGAAGATTCCTTAGTCAAGCAAGCAATGCCTCTCTCCAAAGCTGTTATGGATGCCATTCTGGAGGACAGAAGGCCTAGTACCAGGAAAGCCTATTCGGATAAATGGAAGAGATTCTGTGCCTGGAACCAAGCTCACAGCCTTGACCCTCTTGTCCCAAACATTCCTCAGATACTACAATACGTAACTGAGATGCTGGACAAAGGCCTGTCCTTCTCATCCATTAAGATCCACTCCTCTGCCATCTCTGCTCATTACAACATGGATCCACTAATTTTCTCTAATCCTCTGTTAAAACAGTACCTCAGAGGGGCTAAAAACATAAGACCGCCCCGTAGAGCACCTACTTCAACTTGGGACCGCAACTTTGTTTTGGAAAAACTAACTTTACCTCCTTTTGAGCCAGCTAACACAGCAGAATTGAAATATATATCTTGGAAAACTGCTCTGCTCCTGGCAATAACATCAGCACGAAGAGTTTCAGAATTACAGGCACTAATGGCAGTGGAACCTTTCCTCATTTTCCACCAGGACAGGGTGTCTTTAAGAACTAACCCTACGTTTATGCCAAAGGTGGTATCCAGTGTGGCTCTAAACCAAACTATTTACCTGCCAACATTTTATCCTAAACCACAGAATAAAGGGGAGAAACTACTGCACTCTTTGGACATTCACAGGCAGTTATGCTTCTACTTGGACAAAACCAAAGCTTTCAGAAAATCTGAGCAATTATTGGTAGCATATGCTGCAGGAGCACAGGGAAAAGCCATTTCGAAACAGACCATTTCAAAATGGATAGGACATTGTATACGTTTCTGCTACACATGCCATGGAAAACCTGTACCTAGCAGCATTAGATCTCACTCTACAGGGCAGCAGCCACTTCAACTGCCTACCTCAGGGGAGTACCTACCAAGGATATTTTTGAAGCAGCAACTTGGAGTTCTGTACATACCTTCAACAAGCATTACCATCTGCCTCTATACTCTAAATCCAGAGCTGGCTTCGCCACTGCAGTGCTGCAGGGCCTTATAGGCACCCCTAATGCCTTATAGAACCAGCCACCTTACCTCAGCTTTGGGATTCTACCCAAGTGTAATGACTGCAGCAGTGTAACATGATGAACATAGTACAGTTTTGTACCTACCATAAATGTAGATGTTCGAGTGTATACACTGCTGCAGTCCAGGTTACCCTCCCTCCTTCCCCTCTTACTTGTGGTACGTACCTATGTCTTCTACCCTTTACTACCTATGGGGAGTATTTGCTGGTAGCTGTAAGTTGATGTCCTTCAAGGATGCATCTGCAGTCCTTACAAATGGGTTGTCCTGTCGTCAGGCAGCCCTTCGGTCGGCCGGATTCCAAAGTCTGGGTCTGGCCTCGGCTGGTGTCGCACTTCACCCGACGTCATAGCTGCAGTTCTTCGGGTATAAAGGCATCAGCCGACGCCATTTTCCTCAGTCTTTCTTGCCGCGTGGCGCCCGAAGCAGAAGCTGTTCGCAAGTGCCGGTCGGTCAGATCCAGATATTACTACTACCGAATACTACTTCGAAGACTTCTAAAAAGCTAAGTACCCCATTGGGGACTCTTTCTTGCCTCAGCCGATGTCAGAAAAAGTGAATAACTGTTTAACTTGTGGGAAACAAATACCTCATAAAGATTTCCACTCTTACTGCTTACCTTGTTTAGGCCCAGACCACGACGTAGCAGCTTGTTTAGCCTGTGCTTCTTTCAACCGTTTTTCGGCTCAGATTTTGCGTACATAATGCCGTCGGATCCTCCGACTTCACAAGTTATTAATAAACGCAAAGAAAAGGACCGACACTCGCGGTCCGCGGTTTCGGCCGAAACCGCGGTTAAGCAAACAGCGAGTGTCTCGGTTTCAGCCGAAACCGAGCAAATGGTTCTATCTTCAGCCGAATCCATGACTACTACCGAGGCCCCTTCTAACCTGGTTGAATCGGCCTCTGAAATTCAGCCTGCTACTGTGGTTTCGCAAGAATTATCGGACACCATCCCTTTGGATGTTTCAACCCCTGCACGTGGTGCTGCTAGGCCTCCTGCAGCCATGTCCATAAAGGCCTTTGCCAGGGCTAAAGCAGCCAAAACTTCTAAATCTGTGCCTGTTAAGCCCCCCACTCACAGGCCCAGTTCCAGTTCCCAAATGCTCACTCTGGCAGAGGATCTCATCTCTTTAATAAGGGATCCCAATCTCATCCAGACAGGGCCTCTCAACCTCCTCCAGAAAAGAGACCTAGAGCAGAGCCCCCTGAGCCAGTGTCCTCAGATGATTCTTCTGATGATACAGACAATACAGACCATCCAGAGGCTCCTTTTTCTACTTATGAAGACTCCGATGCTGAGGAATCGATTCCTTCTGCCTCTCCACCAGAGGAATTTTCCTTTGGGGAAACCTTACATGCCATGAGAGAGCAATTCCAATGGCAGGGACAAGATTTCTCAGATTCAAGAAAAGGCTTAGGACCTTTTGCATTTACCACAACATAGGCCTTTAGCTATACCTCCAGTTCTCCCTGTTGTAGATGATGCATTTAATGATGCTTGCACTGCTCCTGATACTTTGCCTCCAGCCCCTGCTAAGCCCAATAGGTTCTACAGGGTCCCGGACACACATCATCATTTATACAAGGCTCCTTTGCAGATCGAGACTATCTCCCAGGGGCCTAAGGCAGTAGCCGACCTCAGTTAAAAACCCTCTTCCTTCTGAAAGGGAATCCAGGTCCTTAGAGAGATGGGGTAAAAAGGTATACACCTCTGCTACTCTCTCAGCTAGGGCATTGAACTGTCAGTTTCACATGATCCAATACCAGGAGTTTATGCTTGATCAGTTAACTAAGAAATTGTCCTCTGATGATTCTTTAGATAAGAAATATGTTCTAGAAATGGTGCATAACATTCAGCAGGTTAGTAACCATTCTTTAAAATGTGGCTATGATGCACTGGAGGCTTCCTTTAGATCAGCCATGACTGGCACAGTTATAAGAAGGCATGCATGGTTGAAAGAGCAGGTCTTGCGGATCATGTTAAAGCAAAACTATTAGATGCTCCTATGGATAAGGTCAGTTTATTTGGTTCTCCTGCTCAACAGGTACTGAAGAAAATGGAAGAGAAGGCAAAATCTGTACAAACAGTGAAAGATTTCTTACAGGTTCAGCCTCCAAGGTTTAGCAGGAACTGGCCTTCCAAAATTGGTCCTTTCCAGACTCCTCTAAAACTCAGAGAGGCAGGAATAGGCGTTCAAGAGGCAGAAATCAATCCAGAGGAGGTGCCTACAGGGACGCCAGTGGCAAGGTAACAACCAGCGAGGCACAGACACAACTACTACCACTGCAACAGGACAATCACAGTGACTTGGCTCTGACACCGCCTACCAGGAACAAATAGCAGCACCCTTAGGCGGAAAGCTAGCCTTATTTTCAAAAACTGGCACTACATCACAAGAGACAAGTGGATTTTGCAAACTATAGACCAAGGCTACAGGTTTCATTTCCATACTTTACCAGGAAAAGAGGAATGCCAAACCTACCACAAAATCAAAAGACAGAAGCTCTAAATCAAATAGCTCAATTAGTAAAGATGAGAGCTGTGGAAAGGGTACCATCTATGGAACAAGGAAAGGGATTTTACTCCAGACTATTCCTGGTACCAAGAAAACAGAAAAAATTGGAGGCCTATTCTCGACCTGTCCGCTTTAAACACATTCATCATTGTTCCAAAATTCAAAATGCTGACCCTACAGCAACTTCTTCCCATGCTGGGCAAGGAGTATTGGCTGGTGACTCTAGATCTCAAGGAGGCATACCTGCACGTCCCCATACGACCAAATTGCAGAAGATACCTCAGATTTCTTGCAGGATCAGAGCATTATCAATTCTCAGCATTGCCCTTTGGCTTATCTACTGCGCCCAGAGTGTTCACGAAATGCCTGGAATCAGTAATCGCTCACTGCAGGCTTCAGGGAATCCAAATATACCCATACCTGGACGACTGCCTGATACAAGCGGACAACACAAACAAGCTAACAGAAGACTTACAAAGAGTCATTTGCTTACTGCAAGCCCTGGGATATACAGTCAATATAAAGAAATCAAGACTGATACCATCCCAAAGAATAACCTTCTTAGGTGCAGAATTGGACACAGTAAAACAGATGGCATTCCTAACTGCAGAAAAACAAGAACAACTTCCTCTCTACTTTTTGGCATTAACAAAGCAGAACAAACTAACAGCAAGGAAAGTACTGCAGGCCTTGGGCTTCATGGCATCCTGCATAATCCTGGTCCCTCATGCCAGACTGCATATGAGAAAGCTACAGTGGTACCTGAAGAATTTATGGTCTCAACACAGGCACAGCCTAGAAACCGAAATACCACTAATCCCATGCCTGAAACAAGAGTTCCTATGATGGGCTCAGGCATGCCAGTCAAACCAGGTTTGCCCTTCCACAGCATTCAACCAAGCCAAACCATCACAACGGACGCCTCAGACCTCGGTTGGGGGCCCACATGCTGGACAAGTGCATACAAGGCTTATGGACTCCAGATCAGCTGCACCTGCACATAAATCAAAAGGAAATGCTGGCAGTCAAACTAGCAATCCAGAATTTCAGACCATTCCTCCAAGAAGGGCAGTTGATGATAAGGACAGACAACACCACAGTCATGTGGTACATCAACAAACAGGGAGGCACTCATTCATACCCTCTATGCCGGATGGCACTGGACCTATAGAATATGGCTCTGAGCTACAACATTCAGTTACAAGCAATTTTGTACCGGAAAAGAAAACATCCTAGCAGACAAATTAAGCAGAACTACCTCGGATGCTCACGAATGGATGCTACACCGGACATCTTCAAGGTCATCACAAAGAAATGGGGACTGCCACAAATAGACCTATTCGCATCCCCACTCAATCACCAGCTCAAGAAATTCTGCACAAGGACGTACCACCCACTTGCTTGGAAGGTGGACTCTCTATCCTTCAGTTGGAAAGGCCTGACAGCATATGCATTCCCACCTCTTCCTTGATGCACAAGGTGCTATTGAAAATCAAAGAGGAACGTCCAAGGATCATTCTGATAGCTCCAGACTGGCCAAGACAACATTGGTACCCATTACTGAGGAGCATGTCTCGGGGGAAAATGTGGACACTACCCCTGATTCCTTTGCTGTTAACTCAGAGCGGCTACAGCACCCTGCATCCAAACCTGAAAACTCTGCAGCTGACTGCCTGGAACATTACATAAGAGCAACTAACCCAGATTTATCCCAAAGGGTTAAAGACATTATCCTTGAGGCCCGCAGACCCTCAACAAGAAGGAACTATGCAGGAAAATGGAAAAGGTTTCTCATTTGGAGTACTGAAAGGGGAAAAGATGTGTCAAGGTAGACATTGCCAACATCCTGGAGTATTTGGCAGAGCTTCTCCATACAGGCCTGTCCTATTCCTCCATCAAGATACATGCATCAGCTATTTCTGCAGAATACAGCTTGATCCCCTGTCTTCTCATCCTCTACTCAGGCAGTTTCTGAGAAGAATTAAAAATGTAAAACCTCCTAGGAAACCACCATTACCAGCATGGGACTTGAACTTTGTGCTAGAAAAATTGACACTCCCCTTTGAACCAGCAGCAACAGCAGATCTTCAACACCTTTCCTGGAAAACTGCTTTTCTGCTGGCAATTACCTCAGCAAGAAGGGTTTCTGGGCTACAGGCTTTAATGGCAGTACAACCCTTCCTAATCTTCCATCAAGATAGAGTGTCCATGAGAACAAATCCTACATTTATGCCTAAGGTGGTATCCAGAGTGTCTTTAAACCAGGCTATCCACCTACCTACCTTCTTCCCCAATCCACAGAACAGGGGGGAAAGACTGCTGCATACTTTGGATGTACATAGACAGTTGCGCTACTACCTGGACAGAACCAAGGGCAATAGAAAAACTGACCAGCTTCTGGTAGCATGTGCAACAGGAAGGGAAGAAAAAGCAATTTCAAAACAGACAATCTCCAAGTGGATAGGAAATTGCATCAGATTCTGTTACTCCTACCATGGAAAGCAAACTCCACAGAACATAAGGCCTCATTCTACAAGGGCTACAGCCACTACCACAGCTTTCTTATGAGGAGTGGCTACCAAGGACATTATAGAGGCTGCTACTTGGACCTCCGTGCATACATTTGCCAAGCATTATAACTTACCTTTATACTCTAGATCCCGAGCAGGGTTTGCCACTGCTGTTTTGCAAGGGATCCTAACTACACCATAATTTCTTCTTCCTCCTCCCTAGTTTGGCTATGGTATTCTACCCATTTGTAAGGACTGCAGATGCATCCTTGAAGGACATAGTACAGTTTTGTACCTACCATAAATGTAGATGTCCGAACAGGAATGCATCTGCAGTCAGGATTACCCTCCTTCCCTCTGTGGTATTCCTAGGGTATTTGCCCATCTAATAGCTAGCTGGGGGATCTCTTATGGTGTATTTGTTTGTATATATGTACATACATGCTTATTTTTTGTATTTGCCTTCTACTTTTTGGAAACATTGGCATTTATCCAAAATTTAGCTATCCAAGAGGGCAACTGGCATCTGGGGCAAGAAACACTGAGGAAAATGGCGTCGGCTGATGCCTTTATACCCGAAGAACTGCAGCTATGACGTCGGGTGAAGTGCGACACCAGCCGAGGCCAGACCCAGACTTTGGAATCCGGCCGACCGAAGGGCTGCCTGACGACAGGACAACCCATTTGTAAGGACTGCAGATGCATTCCTGTTCGGACATCTACATTTATGGTAGGTACAAAACTGTACTTTTTTTGCTTTTCTTATGTATGTTTTATTAGCAATTAGAATTGCTTACCTATTTAGAGGCACCCGACATCTGGGGCAAGAAAAACTGAAGAAAAAGGCATCTGCTGCATCTTATATACCCCTGTCGCACTGACGTCAGGGAGGAGGCGACAGCAACCGACGCCGGACCAAGACTTTGGAACTCAAGCCGACTGGGGAACCGCCTGACGGCAGGATAACCCAAGTGTAATGACTGCAGCAGTGTATACACTCAAACATCTACATTTATGGTAGGTACAAAACTGTACTTTATTCTTTTATTGTAATTCTGTGTGGCTACTGTACAGTGTTACCTCAGGGTGGGAGGGTGGCCTAAGGGGTTGGGAGGGTGGCCTAATGGTTAAGGTGTTTGCCTTACAAACACAAGGTACAGGGTTTGAGTCTCACAGGGGATAATTGGCTAGGCTTAAAATGGCTTGCAAGGGCAGTTAGCCTAGTACTAATCTATGAACCTATGAATCAGCTAGCATAACCAACAATTTGGCTGGAAACTCCGTTTTCTAACACTGTGGGAAAAGACTGGAACCTACTTCCCAAAGAACTAACATCACTCTCTTCTTTGCATCTCTTTAAACAAAAGCTCAAAACACACTTTAATACACTGGTTATGCCCATGCAGTAAACCAGACTAACCCTTCCTTGCCTGTGCTCATATTTGTCTATACCATACTAAGTTTTTTTCTTCATTATTTCTCTTATGAGGAACTGAACTGGTGATCACAATGATACATACTGGTTGAAAAAAAGATGCATACTTTATTTCTACTATGTTTATGTACTATGTAACAATTATGATTCCTTCATTGTTTGTATTTCATGTTTTTACTGTTTGGAGCTTTTTTCCCCGGGCCTCTACTGAAAATGGAAATATATCCAGCTAGACCAGCCCGGTCAACAAATGTAAAATAAATGAATAAATAAATCTGGAGTTGGAGTATAAGGCCTGTTTGGCCTTCACTTTCCGAGCATTTGGTGACAAAAGAGCCAGACTAAATGTGAGGGGCATGTTGCCTGCTTCTCCTGCCTCTGGGATGCCTTCTATCTCCTTCTCCTTCCACTAGTAAAAAGTTTAATGAGAAAGAAGAAAGATAAACAAGGGGAGAGAGTGAAAAAGAAATATAAACAAGGGGAGAGAGTGAAAAAGAAAGGTAAAGAGAAGGAAAAGCTTTACACGAAAGAGAAGGAATAAAACAATGGATGGCAGACTCCCCTCAACACTTTTCTCTAGATCTGAAGGCACCAAGGCCTAGGCCTAGGCCTTCGAGAGTTGTGACTCAATCTTCAACCTCAGAGTTGGTGCCCCATTAGCTCTGATCTCTTGTTTCCTTAGATACAGCATGGTTTTCCTCCTCTGATCCCTCTGACTTCATGGACTGGGATATCCAGAGCCACTGGCTTTTAGTGACTGTATTATCTGGCAGAACTTTATCCACCCTTCTGTCTTATCACACTGGTTGAGTCTTCCCCAAAGCCATCTTCTACTCTGGTCTGATACTCCCCCTTTCTGGTGTAGAAGTCTTTCTTTTCAGTACCAGAACCCAAGAAATCACCACTGTGTTGTCTAGACCAATAAGGTCTTGCAGGAGTTTAAAGATCTGGATTTGGACCAGCCTCTGAGATCTTTTTTGAAGACTCAAATGGAACTGGGGATAATTCCCTCTCCTTCGGCCACTAGGGGTGAGGGTTTCTTTCAGTCTGTTCCAGCAGCTGATGGTTTTAAATCAGCTGTAGTAGCCTCCTTTCCACCACTGGACCGTCTCATAGCTATATTGCCTTCAGATCCGGCCCTGCTCCAGTTTGCTATGATATCTGTACCGACACCATGATTGTCTTCATTATCAACATCTACCTTGATGGCCTTGATTGTGATGTTGTGGGATTCAGAGGCATCCCAGAACTGAGAGACTGAAGCTAATCATTTGGGGGTTGGAGTTGCAGTTTATTCCCTTCCTTTGGACATTTCTTCTTTTGATAACTGTTCTGTGATCTCAACACTGAATCTAACCCAGTTGGCAGTGGATACGAGGACTTCCTGACACTGGAAGATCAAAAGGGCCCTCATTCCTCCCATTTTTCAGTGTTGATATTCGATGCTGGTAAGAGATTGTCTCAAGGTGAGACAACAGAATTTTCAGCACATGATTCATCCTGATCCCCACTTACCTCTGGTGTTTCTGTTTGTCATAAGCAGTCCCTGGGACAGCATTCACCAGCTTGTCTTGACCAGTACCAGCTTGGGCTCCCCCTTGGCTTCACTGTCCCTTCTGGCATCCCCTC
Source organism: Protopterus annectens (assembly GCF_019279795.1). Classification (NCBI taxonomy): domain Eukaryota; kingdom Metazoa; phylum Chordata; order Ceratodontiformes; family Protopteridae; genus Protopterus; species Protopterus annectens. The sequence goes on along the minus strand of NC_056727.1, from coordinate 509,760,815 downwards.
AATTGGAGACACATAGAAAGAGTTCACTGAGGATTCAGAATTTAATGAAGGTGAGAGTTCCCTAAGCCCTCTTGGAGAGGATTCCTGCTTTGATGACCTACTGGAACTAATGCAGTAGCTAGGGGAATGGTCCACTGAAGCCCCATCCCCGGAGGAGGATGTCTTTCTTGAGGCTTTCTGTGCAGGTTCATCCATGTCTTGGGTGGTACACCGTCTGGGCTCCCTCCTTAGTCTGATGCCCTGAAGGGCTTGGAGAGAATGTAACACTGATACCCCATAAACCAGATAACGTTTTAGCTTCCCGTAAAGACCAGCCTCATTTAAACAGAGGTCCACGGTTTTGTGCCATTGTTGTTGTTGTGGCCACTAAAAAAGGACATCTCAGTGGAGAGTGCTTTGGTCCATCTCTCAAACAGGGTGTCATAGATTTTGGACCATTTGGGTAAGCACACCTTTGCTGCAGCCACATTTGCTCTTTATATGCTGAATTGCATGGTGCATTTGAGACTCCAGCGTGACCTTGTTGCTGATATGTCTAAGTCGGAAGCATCATTACAGTCTCCAGAGGTGTAGTCAGTGGAGACCCAGCTGTCCGCTGTGCCTTTTTCAAATCTCCATGAGTCTGATCTGTAGTGCAGCTTGATGGTTCAGCTGACATGGCAGGCACTGCTGTTGCTGCCTACCTGCACATCTGGAAGCATTTGTTTAACTTTGCTGAGTGCTTTAAGGCATCCTTCTTTAACACTTCTTTTGATGGATCCACATTGTTTGGATCCAAAGTTAAGGAAACTTTGACTAGGAGTGAACTGGATGGAAAAATCTTTTCTGCCATGTGAGTTTGTTTTCTGCCCCTCGAAGACCTTCTCCAGGAATCAGTGTTAGGGAAGGGAAATATTCTTCCATAAATTACAGCATTTTACCTAGTATGCTCCTAAAGAGGGTGCCCTCTATAGCGGGAGGGGGGAACTTTAGTGAACATTGACCAAAGGCAGGAGGGTTCCACAGAATCAAAGCTTCAGAAGTCCCTTCTCTAGTAAGCATTTTCAGTGTTCCTGATTGTGGGCCTGACTGCTGCACTCTGGAGGCAATTTGGGGGGGGGGTATTTCTCTTCACCCAAAAGCTTGAGAGGCCATAACTTCAGATACATGGGTGTTGAGTCTTTTCCAGAGATTGCTGCATTCCCTTTTTATTCAAACCAAGTAGAAGGTGAAAATTCCTTCTCGGTGTTCCAACTCGTCAGCAGATTGCAGCATCCAAAATTAAAAACCTGCCTGAGAAACCAGTTATCAAGGATGTCCCATCAGACCAGAGAGGATGCAGGGAGGCTACTAAACTGTTTTTAGTGCTGAAGAAAGACTCAAAACTGTCCTGGACTTGAGCAAACTGAACCTTTACATCAAACTGATCCAGATGTTCTTCATTCTACATTGCTGCAGTCCTAACTATTGGGGTAGTCCGCTGTCCAGTCGGCCCGAATACCAAAGTATATGGCTGACGTCGGTCAGGGCGCATTAGACTGACGTCAGTACGTCAGGGTACTAATGCGCATGACCGACGTCATATCCTCAGTCTTTTTTGCCGCATGGTCCGATGCAGAAGCAATTTTGCGAGTGCAGGTTGGCGTTCTGAAAGTTTCTGAAGTCAGAGTTTCAGACCGAATCAAAGTTGGCTAAGTACCCGTTGGGAATATTTTGGTTTTTCTTGCCTCAGTATTTAACGGATGTCAGAAAAAGTGAATAACTGTATTTCTTGTGGGAAACAGATACCTCATAGGGGTTACCATAATTTGTGTATTCCTTGTTTAGGGCCTGGGCACGACGTTGTTGGATGCCGCTCTTGTGCTAGATTTAACAAACGCACTATTAAGAGAAGGTTAGACTGTGCCAGGTTAGTGTTTGGGAAGCGTTGTAATTATAAAATGCCGTCGGATGCTCCGACGCCGGCTTCGGCTAAAAAACGCAAAGATAAAGCAGCAAAGCCTAGAGTGGAGGAACCGACAGTCCCAGACGTCGGTTCTTTAGAAGGCTCAGTGGAGCCGGAGGTTTTGCCAGGTGTTTCTTTGGAGTCTCAGGGAGAGATTTTACTGTTACAGGATGTATCCTGTCAGGAAGTAGGCCAGGCTGAGGGGGCTTCTCAGGTGGCTGTTCTTCCCTCTCTTCCTAAGGTGGTTAGAGCCTCCCCTTCTGTTTCCAAGGCTTCTTTGAGGGGCAGGCCAAGTTTAGCTTCAGTGGGGGTTTCTCCTAGTGCTTCAGGGTCTTTGCCTAAGAAACATATGCTTAAAATGGCAGAGGATTTGATTACTATGATAAGGGGTTCTATGCCCCCTCCTGATAAGAGACCTAGCGTGGGACCTGTGTTTGAGAGTTTTGAGCAATGCTCGAGGCTTGAGTCTTCGGCTGAAGACTTGCAGGAGTACCCTCCTTATTCTGATTCTGATGTGGATGATTCTACTCCTTCTGCTTCTCCTCCTGAGGATTTTTCATTTTCAGAGACTCTGCATTCCATGAGGGAGCATTTTAAATGGGAAGGTCAAGATTTCTCTGATTCCAGGAAAAGGCTTAGGGAATTTTTGTTTTACCCCAGCATAGGCCTTTAGCTATACCTCCTGTTTTGAATGTGGTGGAAGATGTGTTTGCAGAGGCTTCCCTGAATCCTGATTCTTTGCCTCCTGCCCCAGTTAAACCGGATAGGTATTATAGGGTGCCTGAAGCTCATAAGTATCTTTTAAGAGTCCTAGGGCAGACCCGAAACTGTCTCTCAGGGGCCTAAAGGTGTGAAGGCCTCAGTTGTTAAAAATCCTGTCCCTCCTGATAAAGAGGCAAGGGCTTTGGATAGATGGGGAAAGAAAGTGTATACTTCTTCCACTTTAGCCATGAGGCGTTGAATTGTCAGTTTCACATGTTAAAATATCAGAATTATCTTCTTTCACAGTTGAAATCTAAGGTGGATGCTCTGGCTGAAGGTATTGAGTGTAAAGAGTTGCAGGATTTAGTTCATGTGTCTGAACAGGTGGGTAAACATTCCTTGCAGTGTGGTTTTGATGCTGTGCAGGCCTCCTCCAGGGTGGCTGCCACTGGTTCTGTTCTTCGTAGGCACGCCTGGTTGAGAGATCAGAATTTAGCTGAGCATGTTAAGACAAGGATTTTGGATACTCCTTTACAGTCTGATGTGTTGTTTGGTTCGCCTGTGGAAGCAGTTTTGAAGAAAATGGAGGACAAGGCTAAGTCTATGCAAACTGTTAAAGATTTTTGCAGGTGCAGCCTCCAGTTTAGTAGAAATTGGCCTACGAAGGGATGGACTTATGCTCCTTATGATTCCCAGTGTACGGATAGGTCTAGTCGTGGTAGGGGCAGAGCTCAGGGTTCTTTTAGGCCTAGGACAGGGAGTTCCCCTGCTCAGACTTCTGGTGAGGGCAGGGGTCAGTCCTTTCGTAAACAGACCCAATGACCTGCCTTTTCAGCTGCCAGTTCATTCTCGCCTGGCAGCACCGTTGGGAGGAAGGCTGTCTCTTTTCAAAGAAAATTGGGATTTAATTACCCAAGACAGATGGGTTCTGGATATTATTCACAACGGTTACAGGTTTTATTTCCATACCTTGCCTCTTTTCAAAGGCATGCCAGACATTCCTCCTCTACAACGACAAGAGGCTCACAAGCAGATTTCTCTGTTACTCCAAATAGGGGCCATTCAGCCAGTTCCTGTGCCAGAAAGGGGCCTAGGATTTTATTCTCGCCTGTTCCTAGTACCAAAGAAGGGGAACACGTGGAGACCAATTTTGGATTTATCTATCCTCAACACTTATCTGGACATTCCCAAGTTCAAAATGTTGACGTTACAACAGCTTTTACCTCTGCTGGGCAAAGATCACTGGATGGTAACTTTAGATCTCAAGGAAGCTTACCTTCATGTGCCTATAAGACTAAGTTGCAGAAAGTATCTGCGTTTTCGAGCTGGAAATTCTCATTATCAGTTCTCTGCATTGCCCTTTGGCTTATCTACTGGCCCCAGAGTATTCACAAAGGTTCTGGCTCCAGTGATAGCTTACTTCAGGCTAAAAGAAATTCAAATCCACCCTTACTTGGGCGACTGCCTGATTCTGGCTCAAGAAAAGGAAGACCTTCTACAGCATTTGGAATATGTCATAGCAGTGCTAAGATGCCTAGGGTATTCTGTGAATGAAATAAAGTCCAGTCTAGTACCCTCTCAAGACATGTGCTTTCTGGGTGTGAGACTGAATACAGCAGCCCAGATGGCCTTTTTAACCCCGGACAAACAAAAGAATCTTTCCAGTTACTTCCATCAACTATCTCTTCAGTCCGGGCTGACTGCAAGGACAGTCCTTCAAGCCTTAGGGTTCATGGCATCTTGTATTCTGGTGCTTCCCAATGCCAAACTGCATATGAGGAAGCTACAATGGTATCTCAAAAATGTATGGACACAGCACTGCCAGGATTTGGACACTGTCATTCAAATAATACCTTGCATTCAAAAGGAATTTTTGTGGTGGGCTCAGGAATGTCACCTAAACAAGGGACTCTCTGTGACCCGGCCAGAGGCGAGTCAGATTCTAACGACAGATGCCTCAGACATTGCTTGGGGAGCTCATCTAAATGGAAAGTGGATACAAGACAAGTGGCCTGCCAGACTAGAGCATCTACATATCAACATGAAGGAGATGTTAGCAGTCCAGTTTGCATTAATGGCTTTCAAGGAATTACTTCTTCCAGGGCAGGTGTTGATTCTAACAGACAACACAACTGTCATGTGGTACATCAACAAACAAGGGGGAACACATTCTTACCCATTGTGCAGGCAAGCAATGATTTTATGGGAGACTGCGCTCAGCTTGCAATTAACTCTTCAGGCAAGATTTCTGCCGGGAGCACAGAACTCCTTAGCAGATGTGTTAAGCAGACAAATCATGGATCCCCACGAGTGGAAACTGGATCTTCATGTATTTCAAAAATTGACAGTGTCATGGGGAACTCCAGACATAGATCTGTTCGCTTCTCCACTAAACCACCAGCTGCCAAAGTTTTGCACAAAGAGGTTTCATCACACAGCTTGGAGAGTGGATGCTCTTTCCTTCAGTTGGAAAAATCTTCATGTGTATGCGTTTCCACCTCTGCCTCTTCTTCCAAAGGTGCTTCTAAAAGTCAGACAAGACAAGCCAAAGATGATTTTAATAGCTCCAGATTGGCCTCGGCAGCACTGGTACCCATTATTGAGGAGTCTGGTACGGAAGCCTCCATGGCCTTTACCCTTGATTCCACACCTGTTGTCTCAAAGAGACGGTCACCTGCTCAATGTCAAGCTTCATTCTCTTCATCTAACAGCCTGGCATATTCTGTTTTGAAAGACAGTAGGTCTCAACTTCCTCAACAAGTTTTAAATGTGATTATGGAAGCCAGGAGACCTAGTACAAGGAAAGTGTCATGAAAAATGGAAGAGATTTTTATTTTGGAGTGCAGCAAACAATTTGGAGATTTGAGCCAAATTTGAGTGTGGCTCTTCAATATCTTACTGAGTTACTGGACAAAGGTTTGTCTTTCTCTTCCATTAAGATTCATGCTGCAGCAATTTCAGCTCACTATGATTGTGACCCACCATTGTTTTCGCATCCTTTGTTCAAGCAATTTCTTAGAGGGGCAAAGAATATAAGACCCCCACGTAGAGCTCCTACTCCTGCTTGGGATCTCAATTTTGTGTTGGAGAAACTTACTCTACAACCTTTTGAGCCTGCGGCTACTGCTGAATTGAAATACTTGTCATGGAAGACTGCTTTTTTGTTGGCCATTACTTCTGCAAGAAGGGTTTCTGAGTTGCAGGCCCTTATGGCAGTGGAGCCTTTTTTGATTTTTCATAAGGATAGGGTATCTTTACGTACTAATCCTTCCTTTATGCCTAAGGTGGTTTCTAGTGTGGCTTTAAACCAAACTATTCATTTGCCTACCTTTTATGCAGATCCCCAAAATAAAGGGGAAAAGATTTTGCACACTTTAGATGTACACAGGCAATTGCGTTATTATTTGAGCAGGACTAAGGATTTTAGGCAGTCTCAGCAGTTGTTTATTTCTTTTGCTTTGAGTTCAAAGGGCAAGCCTGTGTCAAAACAAACTATTTCTAGGTGGATTGGGTGTTGCATTGCATTTTGTTATTCCCATCATGGCAAGGAGATTCCAGCTGGGATTAGGCCTCATTCCACTAGGGCTACTGCCACTTCAACAGCATTTCTAAGGGGTGGCAACAAAGGATATTTTGGAGGCAGCTACTTGGAGTTCAGTGCATACTTTCTCTAAGCATTATCACCTTCCTCTCTACTCTAAGTCTAGGGCTGGTTTTGCCACAGCTATTTTGCAAGGCATGTTGTCAGTTCCTGCTTCCTTATGATTTGCCAGCCTCCCTTACCTCTGCTTTGGGATTCTACCCAATAGTTAGGACTGCAGCAATGTGGAATGAAGAACATAGTACAGTTTTGTACCTACCATAAATGTAGATGTTCGAGGGTCCTCATTGCTGCAGTCAATTTACCCTCCCTCCTTCCCTCTGTGTTTAGGGGTGGTTGTGTAGGTGAAGTTATATTCTGCTGTTTTGTATATATTGTATATATATATTTTGGTGCAGGTATGTTGGGAATTTTGGCTTTTGGCCTTATCTTTTCAGGGTCTTCTGACATCTGGGGCAAGAAAAGACTGAGGATATGACGTCGGTCATGCGCATTAGTACCCTGACGTACTGACGTCAGTCTAATGCGCCCTGACCGACGTCAGCCATATACTTTGGTATTCGGGCCGACTGGACAGCGGACTACCCCAATAGTTAGGACTGCAGCAATGTGGATCCTCGAACATCTACATTTATGGTAGGTACAAAACTGTACTTTCTGGATGATCATAGTACACTATGTACTACATCTTAGGAAAAATGGCTGTGTGTGCTCAATGCATTCTCAGGGATTCCTATTGTCACATCAAAATATTCCAGGAGGTTGCTGCATTTCACTTTGGGAGCCAGTTATTTTCAATTTCAAGAGCTGCCTTTTGGTTTCACCACAGCTCCCAGGGTGTTCACCTGATGAATGGCAGAGGTAGCAGTCTGGCTCAGGCTGCACAGTTTTCATTTCTTTCTATACCTGGACAACTGGCTCCTCTCAGCAACTTCAAGGGCGCTGTTGCCTCAAATGAGGAACTTCTTCCTCCATTGGTGTCAGTCTCTAGGAATTACTGTGAGCTTCTAGAAGTCTGATCTAGAGCCTAAATCTAATGTTACCTGGACACCACCATCCAGTTTGCCAGACGTCTTGTTTCTTGATTAAATTCGATACAAATACAAGCATCTCGAGTATTAGCTTTCCAAAGGCCACCTGCTTCTCTTGTGTGCCTCTTAGGCCTCATGGCTGCAGCCATTCCATTACTTCCTTTGGCCAGGTTTTACATAAGGGTTCGGTAGTGGACCGTGTCTGTCCAGTGGTTACTCACAACACAAACCAGGGATTTTCTCATTTGTGTAACAGAAATTTGTCAGGGGCACATTTCCTGTTGGCTGACATCAGATCATACAATTTTAGGTCATCTCTTTGTTGGTCATGGCCGATGGCAATGTTGACCATAGACACTTCCCTCCTGTGGTGGTGTTGGGGTATTTCAAAGGGAAGACAGTCCAAGGTTCCCTTCAGAGGATCATCTTCACATCAGTGTCGTGAAGATGATAACAGTCCATCTCGCATTGCAGGTCTTTCTGGATTCTCTCTCCTAGCAGTGTGTTAGCCAGCCAAACAGACTGTATTATGGTATATAACAGACTGTATTATGGTATATAAGGAAGAAAGGGGGAACCCGGTCTTACCCCCATGTATCGAGAGGCTATGAGAGTTTGGCAATGTGCAGTGTCTTTTCAGTTTTTTTCCGACATCAATGCATATTTCATGGAGGTCTTACAGTCCCTCGGACAGTCTAAACAAGAGTTTATTGATGTCTTACGAGTGATCCGTCAATGCTTCCAGTGACAGCTCAGATCTTCATCCTCTGGGTTCACTCTTGCTGCGATCTCTGTCACTCCTTTCAGCACTAGATGCAGCAACTATTTGCCCAAAGGACAGTCATCAAGGGACATCTTCTGCATGTGTGACCTCCCAGGCTGCTTTATCCCTTTCATCCAAATCTTCTGATCACAAAGGTTGTATGGAAAGTTGCCCATTGTAGAGTGGTTGTTCTCCTCACCCCCTTTTTGGCCGTGACAGATATGGTTCCCATTTCTCTGTCCTTGTCTAAAACGCCAACCTTGGGTTCTGGCTTTGATTCTGGAACTGATTTCTTAGCCGTCAGGTCAACCTCACCTAATCCTAAGGTTCCTCCAATTCCAATGATGGCTAGAGATCCCAAGCTTTCTGAGAGACTTGTGCATTTCTTTTATCTTCTCATAAGCAATCCACTAAAAAACTGTATGCTAGTAAATGGAAAATGGTTTCCTAATGGGCTACTACTAAAGGCCTAGACCCCTTTTTAGTTGCTCTCCTGGATTTCTTAGCTGGTCAGTTTTTTATTCTGGATCTAGTTACTCCACCATTAAAGTCTAGTTAGTGACCTTTTCTAACTTTCATATGGGTTATTGTCAGAATCTTTTGCCATTTTTGAAATTATTAAAAGCCTTTTTGAAAGTAACCTTCCTGCTTAGACCCATCGTCAGGGAATACCATTCCCGCCTGGGATCTTCCCATGGTTTTACAAGTTTTGACTTTAGCCCCATTAAAAGCCTCTACCATTGTGAAACTACAGCTTCTTTTATGAAAGACACACTTTTTTGTGGCTTCCAGGAGAGTTTCTGAGCTGTAAGCACTTTCCTGTGGTCCTCTGTATTTGGTATTTCACAAGGAGTTTGTTTACTCCAGTCACCGATGTTCTTTGTGTTTCACTGTTGCAGTCATTACATTTGGGTTATCTGTCTGCAGGCAGCTCTCAGCTGGCCTGAATGCCAGAGTCTTGGATTCCTGCATTGGATGCTGTCTCTTCCTCCATGACGTCAGGGGTATAAAACATGCAGCCGACACCATTACATCAGTCTTTCTTGCCATGCGGTGCCCGAAGCAGAAGCAGTTCGCAAGTGCCGGTCGGCCGACTCCTGAAATTTTCATTTTCGAGTTTCATAACCGAAGTCTTCGAAAAAAGGTAAGTACCCCATTGGGGATCCTTTTTCTTGCTCTTAACCGAGGTCAGTAAAAGTTAACAATTGTCTTACCTGTGGAAAACAAATACCTCATAAAGAGTTTCATTTGTACTGCATTCCTTGTTTAGGCCCAGACCATGACGTCCCTCACTGTCGGTTTTGTGCCTTATTCAACCCTCAAACTATTCATCATCTGTCTATTTTCGCAGCAAATTATTTTGGTACTCAGTTTAACTATCCAAAAAATGGCTTCGGTGAGCCATCTGACTACCGATATTCTGAAAAAACGTAAGGATAAAGAAAGAGACAGACTGCATAGGTTCAAAACTGCCGACGACGCTTCTGTTAAGCTAGTCGCCAGTACACCGGTACTCGTTTCGCAGCCCCTGATACCCACTACTTCAGATTCACAGGCATCTACTGAGACCCATTCGGAGTCCAGTATGCCGCGAGATGCTTCTTCGACTATGGAACCTGCGGATGTCTCTACCTTGGATGGGTCTGGAGCTGCTGTGCAGGCACCGGCTTCTGAGAGTGTATTCAGGCCTACAGATTTGCATTTTAAACAGAATCCATCTTCTTCATCCAGGCCTAAAACTCGTCCCACACCTAGAAAACTGTCCAAACCGCATGGACAGGCACATATGCCTAAAAAACAAATGCTTAGAATGGCTAAAGACCTTATTACTTTAATTAGGGGAAACCAGCCTTCCCCCTCTAAGAGACCTAGAACTGATTTTCCTTCTGATTCTTCTGATCAGGATTCTGAAATCTCTCTTTCTTCTGATTACCAGGATTTGCCCTTACCTACCTATGAGGATTCCATTCCCTTTGCTTCCCCTCCAGAAGATTTTTATTTTGGTGAAACCTTGTACACACTTATGGAGCATTTCCTTTGGGAAAGCCAGGATTACTCTGACTCCAAAAAGAGGCTTAGGGAATTCTTACTCCTCCCTCAACACAGGCCTTTAGCTATACCTCCTATTCTGGACATTGTAGATGATTCCTTCTTGGAATCTAGCCTGTCCCCAGACACTTTACCTCCAGCTCCCAGAAAACCTGACCGGTATTACAGAGTACCTGACTCTCACAAGTTCCTCTTCAAGAATCCTACTGCAGATCCAGAGACCATTTCCCAAGGACCAAAGGGCATTAAGGCTACTGCTGTCAAAAATTCTCCCCCCTCTGATAGAGATACTAGGACCTTGGACAGATGGGGTAAGAAGGTATACACTTCTGCTACTTTGGCCATTAGGGTCTTAAATTGCCAGTTTCATATGTTGAAGTATCAGCAGCATATTATGGGACTACTTAAACAGAAAATGATGATTCCTGACTGTGCTGAACATAAAGAATTACAGGATTTAATGTATTCTGCTGAACAAGTTGGTAAACATACTTTGCAATGTGGTTTTGACTCTTTTTAGAAGCATCTTGCAGGGCTGCTGTCACTGGGTCTGTACTTAGAAGGCATGCTTGGCTTAAGGAGAAAAACTTGCCAGATCATGTTAAAGCTAAATTACTGGATGCTCCCTTAAACCAAGACTGCCTGTTTGACAACAAAGCAGAAAAAGTCCTCAAAAAGATGGGGGAAAAAGCTAAATCTATGCAAATTGTTAAAGATTTCCTGCAAGTACAGCCTTCCAGATTTAGCAGGCATTGGCCTTCAAATAATTGTTCCTTTCCAGGCTCTTCCAGGCCTTCTCAGTCCAAACCCAGGAACAGCAGACCACCTAGGTTACAGTCTCAGGCTACACACAGGCTTAGGCAGTGGGGGGCTCCCACTTACAAAACAGGAAGTAGTAAGACACCCCCCTACGGAAAAATGTCACAATGACTTAAGCTTAACCCTTCCAAGCCCTGCTCAACTGCCTGCTCCCTTAGGAGGAAAGCTCGCCCTGCATGCAAAAAACTCATTACCCTGGACAAATGGGTTTTAAATATAGTTTCCCAAGGATACAGATTCCACTTCCATACCCTACCAACCCTAAATGGTTGGCCAGACCTACCCCCAAATCAGTGTGCAGAGGCTCAACAGTAGGTTCTCTCTCTTCTAAGTATCAGGGCTATTCAACCTGTCCCAGCAGAAGAAAGGGGACAAAGTTTTTATTCAAGACTTTTCCTGGTACCCAGAAAAGACAGCTCCTGGCATCCTATCCTGGACCTCTCTATTCTAAACACCTTTTTGGTAATCCCAGAATTCAAAATGCTAACACTTCAAGAGCTGCTTCCTATGCTAGGCAAAGATTCCTGGTTGGCAACCTTAGACTTAAAGGAAGCTTACCTACACATTTCAACAAGGGAGTCTTGCAGGAAATCCCTACGCTTCAGAGCAGGCTCCATGCACTATCAGTTCTCTGCCCTTCCCTTTGGCTTATCTACTGTACCCAGGGTATTCACAAAGTGTCTAGCTCCAGTCATTTCATTTTGCAGGCAGAGAAATATTCAAATATACCCATACGTGGACGATTGTCTGATTCAGGCAGAAAGCCAGGACATGCTATTAAAACGTCTGGCATTCGTAAAGAAACTTCTAACCTCACTGGGGTACACCACAAACGAAAAGGAATCTCATCTAGTACCGTGCCAACAAATTTGTATTCCTGGGAGCAAGCTTGAACACAACTTCCCAGCTGGCTTACCTCACGCCAGAGAAACAAGTTTATTTGACAACCTACTTCAAATTATAGGCCACAAAGACCCAGCTATCTGCAAGGAAAATTTTGCAAGCCCTGGGGTTCATGGCCTCTTGCATTCTACTAATTCCATATGCAAGACTGCATATGAGGAAACTACAATGATATCTAAAAAGCCTATGGTGTCAACATTCTCAGGACCTGGAATCAATGATTCCTATAATTCTTTGTATAAAGACAGAGTTCCTTAGGTGGGCAGAGACCTGCCACCACAACAAGGGGCTCCCTTTCAATGTACCCCCTGCCACCCAAACTCTAACACGCATCAGACTATGCATGGGGGGCTCATCTGGCAGGGCAGTGCATTCAGGGCAAATGGAACCCGAGTCAGATGCACCTGCATATCAACCAAAAAGAAATATTAGCCATACAGAATTCCCTGACAGCCTTCAAAGACCACATCCTTCGAGGACAATTATTGGTAAAGACAGAGACAACACCACAGTTATGTGGTACATAAACAAGCAGGGGGGAACCGCACGTACCCTCTCTGCAGACTAGCCATGGCTCTGTGGAACACAGCCTTGAGCTACCAAGTGCACCTACAAGCTCATTTCCTGCCAGGCAAACTAAATTCACTGGCAGACGACCTAAGTAGAAATCTCATGGACCCACACGAATGGAAACTGGAACCAGAAATATTTAACCTATTGAGGAACAAGTGGGGGACTCCAGAGATAGACCTGTTTGCCTCCCCTCAGAACTACCAATTGGGCAAATTCTGCACAAGGACTCCCCACAGTCAAGCTTGGAAAGTGGATGCCCTGTCCTTTACCTGGGAAAGCCTCTTGGTTTATGCCTTCCCCCCTCTGCCTCTCCTCTCGAAGATTCTGCTAAAGATAAAACAGGGCAAACCAAGGACAGTACTTATTGCACCAGACTGGCCCCGCCAGCACTGGTAGCCCCTCTTGCACAGCATGATACTGGATCCATGGGACCTACCTCTGACACCTTCCCTGCTGTCCCAGCAGGCGGGCCAGATTCTGCACCCTCTGCTTCAAACCTTGAACCTGGTTCACCTTGCATGGAGGTGCATTCAGGGCAAATGGAACCCAAGTCAAATGCACCTGCATGTCAATCAAAAAGAAATGTTAGCTGTACAGAATGCTCTGACAACCTTCAAGGACCACATTCTTCCAGGACAATTAATGGTAAAGACGGACAACACCACTGTTATGTGGTACATAAACAAGCATGGGGGGTACACATTCTTACCCCCTCTGCAGACTAGCCATAGCATTGTGGAACACAGCCCTGAGCTACCAAGTGCATCTACAAGCTCAATTCCTGCCAAGAAAACTAAATACACTGGCAGACGAACTAAGCAGAAACCTCATGGACCCACACGAGTGGAAACTGTAACCAAGAATTTTCAACGTGTTGACGAGCAAATGGGGGAGCCCAGATATAGACCCGTTTGCCTCCCCCCAGAACTATCAATTGGACAATCAGACTATGCATGGGGGGCTCATCTGGCAGGGCAGTGCATTCAGGGCAAATGGAACCCGAGTCAGATGCACCTGCATATCAACCAAAAAGAAATATTAGCCATACAGAATTCCCTGACAGCCTTCAAAGACCACATCCTTCGAGGACAATTATTGGTAAAGACAGACAACACCACAGTTATGTGGTACATAAACAAGCAGGGGGGAACCGCACGTACCCTCTCTGCAGACTAGCCATGGCTCTGTGGAACACAGCCTTGAGCTACCAAGTGCACCTACAAGCTCATTTCCTGCCAGGCAAACTAAATTCACTGGCAGACGACCTAAGTAGAAATCTCATGGACCCACACGAATGGAAACTGGAACCAGAAATATTTAACCTATTGAGGAACAAGTGGGGGACTCCAGAGATAGACCTGTTTGCCTCCCTCAGAACTACCAATTGGGCAAATTCTGCACAAGGACTCCCCACAGTCAAGCTTGGAAAGTGGATGCCCTGTCCTTTACCTGGGAAAGCCTCTTGGTTTATGCCTTCCCCCCTCTGCCTCTCCTCTCGAAGATTCTGCTAAAGATAAAACAGGGCAAACCAAGGACAGTACTTATTGCACCAGACTGGCCCCGCCAGCACTGGTAGCCCCTCTTGCACAGCATGATACTGGATCCATGGGACCTACCTCTGACACCTTCCCTGCTGTCCCAGCAGGCGGGCCAGATTCTGCACCCTCTGCTTCAAACCTTGAACCTGGTTCACCTTGCATGGAGGTGCATTCAGGGCAAATGGAACCCAAGTCAAATGCACCTGCATGTCAATCAAAAAGAAATGTTAGCTGTACAGAATGCTCTGACAACCTTCAAGGACCACATTCTTCCAGGACAATTAATGGTAAAGACGGACAACACCACTGTTATGTGGTACATAAACAAGCATGGGGGGTACACATTCTTACCCCCTCTGCAGACTAGCCATAGCATTGTGGAACACAGCCCTGAGCTACCAAGTGCATCTACAAGCTCAATTCCTGCCAAGAAAACTAAATACACTGGCAGACGAACTAAGCAGAAACCTCATGGACCCACACGAGTGGAAACTGTAACCAAGAATTTTCAACGTGTTGACGAGCAAATGGGGGAGCCCAGATATAGACCCGTTTGCCTCCCCCCAGAACTATCAATTGGACAAGTTTTGCTCAAGGACTCCCCACAAACAAGCTTGGAAAGTGGTTGCTCTGTCCTTCAGCTGGAAAAAACTTTCAGTTTATGCCTTTCCTCCTCTGCCTCTGCTCTCAAAAGTACTACTAAAGATCAAGCAAGACAGACCAAGGATGATTTTCATTCCACCAGACTGGCCATACCAACACTGGTACCCCCTCTTGCGCCGTGTGTCACTGTTGGCCCCATGGCACCTGCCTAAGACTCCTACCCTATTATCTCAGCAGGAGAACCGGCTTCTGCACCCTCAGCTTCAAACACTGAACCTAGCAACCTGGTTAATTACCTAATTTCTCTTTTACCATCCCTCAGTAAACCAGTGATGGACATCATTTTAGAGGCAAGGAGGCCTAGTACTATAAACTCTTGTGCTGAAAAATGGAAAAGATTCTGTGCCTGGGACCAGTGTCAAGGGATGAGCACAGCAGTGCCCAATTTTACCTCAGATTTTACAATGCACCCTCAGCTTCAAACCCTGACCGTGGCAGCCTGGCTAATTTCCTAATCTCTCCATTACCATCCCTCAGTAAACAAGTGTTGGATGTCATTTTGGAGGCAAGGAGGGCTAGTACTAGAAAATCTTATGCTGAAAAATGGAAAAGATTCTGTGCCTGGAACCAAACTCAAGGGATGGGCACAGCAGCACCCAATTTACCTCAGATTCTTCAGTACTTAACTGAGATGCTTCACAAGGGCCTGTCTTTCTCCTCCATCAAAATTCAAGCCTCAGCCATTTCAGCTCATTACAACACAGAACCACCCCTCTTCTCTCATCCACTGCTCAAGCAGTTCCGCAGAGGGTCCAAAAATTTTAAGACAGCCTTCCTTTTAGCAATTACTTCAGCAAGAAGAGTATCTGAACTACAGGCCCTTATGGCAGTGGAGCCTTTCATCATCTTTCATGTCGACAGGGTGTCCCTCAGGACCAATCCCTCCTTCATACCCAAGGTGGTATCCAGTGTGGCTCTTAATCAGTCCATTCATTTGCCAACCTTCTTTTCTTATCCACAGAACAAAGGGGAAAGGATCCTGCACTCCTTAGATGTGCGCAGAAAACTTAGATTTTACTTGGACAGGACTAAACCTCAAAGGAAATCTGAACAACTGTTGGTGCCATTTGCTACAGTGGCAGAGGGGAAGGCTATTTCAAAGCAAACCATTCCTAAATGGATAGACCATTGCATTCATTTCTGCTATAAACACCATGGAAAACCTATCCCACTGGGGATTAGACCCCATTCAACCAGGGCTGCAAGTACCTCTACAGTCTTTCTCAGAGGTGTACCTACCAGGGACATCCTAGAACCTGCTTCCTGGAGTTCTGTACATACTTTCACCAAGCATTACCATTTACCAATTTTCTCTTAATCCAGAGCTGGCTTTGCCACTGCAGTCTTGCAGGGCCTTATAGCTGGTCCTAATGCTATCTAAATGCCTCCTCCCATCCTTAGCTTTGGGAATCTACCCAAATGTGATGACTGCAACAGTGAAACACGAAGAACATAGTACAGTTGTGTACACTTACCATAACTGTAGATGTTCGAGTGTATTCACTGTTGCAGTCCTGGTTACCCTCTCTCCAGCTCCCTGACTTCTTTTGGCTATACCTTTACTCTCCTTTACTGTGCTTAAAAGCATTTTGGTGTATTTGCTTTTTTGTTGGAGGTGTAACCTTGTATGTATATATAATAATTTTTTTTTAATTGCTTCCCATTAGGGAGGCACCTGTCATCTGGGGCAAGAAAAACTGAGGTAATGGCATTGGCTGCATGCTTTATACCCCTGACTACCTGACGTCATGGAAGATGAGACAGCAACCGACGCAAGACTTTGATAATCAGGCCGACTGAGGGCTACTGCAAGCAGATAACCCAAATGAGATGACTGCAACAGTGAATGCACTCTAACATCTACATTTATGGTTAAATGTACACAACTGTACTTTACCCTCTCTCCAGCCCCCTGACTTCTCTTGGCTCTACCTTTACTTCTTGTTTTAATCTTTCTGGTGTGTTTGCTTTTTGATGGAAGTGTAACATAACGTATAATTTCTTCCCTTTGTGGGGGCACCTGCCAACTGGGGCAAGAAAAACTGATGTAATGGCGTCGGCTGCTTGTTTTATACCCCTGACGTCATGGAAGAAGCGACAGCATCTGACGCAGGAATCCAAGACTCTGGTATTCAGGCTGGCTGAGGGCTACCTGCAGGCAGATAACCCAAATGTAATGACTGCAACAGTGAATACACTCTAACATCTACATTTTTGGTAAGTGTACACAACCCTACTTTCTTTTCCTCCCTAAGGTGGCCTCAGAATCTAATCTGAATCAGTTTATCCATCTTCTTGTCTTTCCCTAGTTCAGTAGCAAGGGGGAGTATGTGCTTAACTGCTTAGATGTTTGTCAACTTGGGTTTCATTTGGAAGGAACTAAACACTACATTAAGTCTAAAGTAGAAAAATGGTTTCAAAGGTGACTCTGTTCAGGTGGCTGTCCAATAGTATTTATTTATTTATTCCAGATAAGGTCTTTCCCTTACTACTAATCCTAAGGCTTGTTCTACCAGAGCAGTTGCTACCTTATCGGCTTTCAGTGGATGAGATTTGTGGACCTACGACCTGGTTGAACACTTATACCTGTGTCTCCCATCACAAATTAAACATTCAGTTTAGTTCTGGATCTGTCTTTGGCTCCACTGCACTATGAAATGTTCTATCCTAGTACCACAAAAAACAAAAATAGACCAGCAAGAGCAGACCCAGATGTGAAGAATAAATCAGTCCTTTATTAACAGACCGGTTTCGGCATGAACTGCCTTCTTCAGTGTAGGACAAACAGCTGAAGAAGGCAGTTCATGCCTAAACCGGTCTGTTAATAAAGGACTGATTTATTTTTCACATCTGGTCTCTTCTATTATTTTTTGTACATGGTTTGGACCGTGCATTCCCCCATGCATAGGACTTTGTTTGGTATGGTCTATCCTAGTACCACCCCACTGACTGTCCGGGGGCTCTGTCCCACAAGTTGAGATAGATGGAAGAGACAACATCCGGTAAGAAAGTTATGTACTTTCAACCACTAGATCGGTGTTGTCATTTTCTGTCCATCTCAACCATCTTTCCAACTGTTCACCTGCCAAATTGTTCTGTAAGCTATGCCTTCTGGGAGAACTTGTGGATACACCAGAGGACTTTTTGGGGATACACTGGTCTCCTTTGTTCATATTTTTACCTTTTGGTAGGCTTTAGGATTATTATTTGTAGTTTAAGTGGCAAACTCAGTCTGAGAAGATTCAAGGTTATAAGGCACTTTGGGAGAGGGGGTGGAACTTTGGAGCTGAATGCTTTGGCAAACCCTGTGTCAGATCTGAGGAACTCATAGGTTGAGGCAAATGGAAGAAGACAACACAGTTCTAGTATTATTTATTTGGTTTCAGATAATATCAGCAGGTTTTGGCTCTCTTTCTAGTGAACCTGGGAAAACATGAGAATACCATATAGCATTCTGTTGTTTTGACATTTGTTTTAAAATGTAAATAAAGCTATCACTTTTTAAAAGTATATTTGTTGTTGATAAAGATGGAAATGTTTATTGATTTGTATTAAATATAGTTGCCACTTGTTGCTGAGAATTGCCTGTTTGTTTCATACAAAAAAGCAACAAAGTTTATGGTGGCACACACTGACTGCCTTTTTGTGGGTCCAATTGCATCTCATTCTACCGGCTTAACTCCCAGTCCACCACTTCCATGCTGATTTTGCTAGCCAACCTCCTACCCCCCTCCCCCAACTACTCCGGTATTGCTGGGGCTGGTATTAGAATCTAAGGACATCCTTGGGGCTTGGCTCTCTGTGGATCCATCCACCCAATGCTAGTCAACTATGTCCGAGGGCAATTCCCCCCCCTCTTTGGGCCAGTAAATAAATGCCTTAACTTAGGGAGTTTCTTCATTGAGCACCCTCCCACCCCAACCAGGACAGGCAAGCTATCCCTTCCTACCACTCTGCTAGTCACCTGAGCGAGTAATCGAACCCAGCTCACCAGGGCAGTAGTCAGAGCTTTATCTCTCTACTCCATTGGAGTAGCTGTGGCACACACTGACTTTGCTGAGAAAATAAGCAGTATGATTAGTGTACTTGACAGCTTGAACCTCAGTCACAAGGGATTTACAGATGTAGACCCATTAGTATGTGCCAGAAATCTATATAAGTGGAATATTTTTGCTAAATAATATGGTACTAGAGATGTGAAATCTTATTACATGCTAGCTGTGCATGCCGGTGTCTATATGGCCTTATCTGTGTTGATTGATCTTTAGGGGTAGTATTTGCTACTTCTCACTAAGCTGAAACATTTTAAAAATGGCAAGAAACTTATTTTTTTTCTGAATTTCAAGTACATTTGCTAAAATCTAAGAACATTACTTGCTTATGCCCATTAAAATGAAAAATTTGACTAATAATTGTAGCATCCTGAAGTGCAGTGTCATGTTTAAGGCTTGAGTCATATATTTAAAGGTCATTTGCAGTCTGCTTATGTAATAGGCTACTAGGTAAATAAATGTTGGCAGTTTGTTATTGACAAAGAAATTATGAGACATTGGCAAAATGACATGCCTGCATTAATATAACCGTCTCTTTTTTCCCTAATTCACTGTGCACCTATATTAGCTTGCTTAGGGCAAACTTCCTTTCTTTTCTGCCTTTTTTTTACTTATCACTTTTTCATTGCAGTAACAGCAGTTGAATTATGGAAAGGAGTACTTGCAGAATCTGGAGCCGGAGCAAGAAAGGGCAGAGGCAAACGGAGTAAGAAAAAAGTGAGAAGGGATCTTAACAGAGGCCAGGTGATTGGTGAGGGTAAGTGGGCAAGGCTATGTGCTTGCATTTTTATCAGTTGAAATCTGTTGCATGTCTTTGCTGCTTTGCTTTGTCTTGGATTATGCTTTTGCATTTGAATTACTTGTGCTGTTATTGTAGTTCTCCCAAAGCAATCCTTTTGTGAACTTGCCTGGAGTTCAGCAGCAGAAATACAAAGAAATTGTAGAAAATCATTGTTTGTTCTTTTTGTAATTTAAAGAATACTGAACTGTTGTATTCCATTTCATGATTTGTGTAAGAAATTAGAGAGTCCTTTAATATTTCATATTATATAGAAAACTGAGAACTTTGTGTTTAAAAATACATTTTTGTATCCAAGTAGATCAATTGGTCTGTCTGCCATAACCACAAAACCATAACCTTTTGTATCTCAGCAGAGCTTGGCCCACTAATAGTCAACAGGACCACTGCACATATTCATTGCAGTGCTTTCAGGGGCAAAGGTTGTATCACTATTGTTTGTTTGTATATCTTTGGTATGGGGTGAAGCATTCCAAGATGACGGTCCCAGTAAGAACTAAAGAGGATACAAAACTCATAGTACTTTTGGAATACCTCCCAAAAAATTTTGATTTATATGTATAATCTGCAGTGTAGTAATAGTAGGTAGATTTTTAATTTGCCCCTGTTATATGATTCTTTAAATTTCCAAAGTCTCAACAATTCATCATTGTGGCCCATGCAAGTTTCCTTGCACTTAGCTTAAGGGATGTAAGTGCTTCAACGGTCCCAGTTCCTTTTAGATGTAAACACTGTTTGGTCTCAAATATTTTCAGCTGCTCACACAATTTGCCTATTTCCCTAATATTCTTCATTGGAGCATTCTGGAGTCTGATGTTTAAAAAGCAAAGGTTGTTATTGATAATCCTATGTAATACATATCACCACAGTACTGGTTTTTGTGGTTGAGGTTGCAATACCGTGTTGACACTTGTTATCCTTGCCACATTTTACTCTAGCAACCTGATATCATGAGTAAGAGATGTTTAAGGCCTACGTACTACCTCAGCTTTTGATAACTGTGCATTTGCTCATTGGAAATATCTGTTGGGATGATGGCTCTCGTGCCACTGCGTAACATCAGGACAGCTTCAGAGAAAAGAATTCCAAGATCAGGTCTATGGTTTTTAGACTTGATTCCCATTTATCGTCAAATGACTTTCACCTTTTTTTGTTGATGGTGGCCTTTACATCTTCTTTAGTTCTGTTCTTTGGGAGTGAGGGTAGAAGAGCAAAAAAAGTTCCCCAGCACGATCTCCTGAGAGTGAAACCTGTATGTCTGTTGTCATACACTAGACACTTGAAAGGGTTCACTTCATTGATAGTGGGACTAATTCTTGGTGCTTTGTGCTAGATATGGTTCCAATCATGAGGGACTGAATCCCATAACTTTCCTTTCTAAGCACTGGATCACTAGCTGATGTAGGTTAAAATGGTCAATTAATGTTATTGCTATGTCCATTTTTCACCCACCCCCCATCATTGCACATGCCACTGCTGGACCTATGAGAGCTTGTTCATCATATGGTAGTAGATGACCAAGATGTAGGAAGGCATCCTTTAGCTTACAGCTCAGGTGTCTGGGATGGATAGTTTGAGAGAAGAACCGCATCCCTCTGTGGTTCCAAAAACTGCATGCTAAGTGCAGGGTGGAGATGCCATTTCTCAATGAATACATAATTTTTGTAATGTGACTTTTGATTATGGATAGCAAACCAAAGGGCTGTTGATTCAACATAATCATTGCAGACGTAGATATCTCCTTGTGCTCAGGCCGTCTTGCTCCTGGAGTTGATTAGTGTGTGTGTGTGTGTGTGTGTGTGTGTGTGTGTGTGTGTGTGTGTGTGTGTGTGTGTGTGTGTGTGTGTGAGAGAAGGTTTTACAGGAGGAGGAATAGGTTCTATTTCCAGTTCCTCTTTGTGCTAAAGAATATGACAAGTTACTGATTAGAACTTCACACAGTTTCGGTTTAAACATCTTATGTGGTCCTGCAATACCAGATTGTGAACTTCACAACAATCTGCTAACACTTATCCAGTCTTTTCCTTACACTGTCACCATTAAAATCCTCTCTCATTTCTCATCCAGTAGCCTACCCTTTCTTCTTAAGTCACCTTATACCTCATCCACGCACCACAAATGTATTACAATGCTTCAATCATCTAAGTGTTTTTGTTATACTTTGTAGATCTTTTTATTTACCACCCTTGTTTAACTATTCAGTTTTTTAAAATGTCTTTAATGTCTATTGTATTTACTGTGTTTTGTGTTTCCCTTTTTTTAAGTGATTTTCTTTCCAAGACTTCCATGAAAGGGTGCCTTTGACTTATCCTGGTCAACAATTTTAAAATAAACAAATTTATCTCTGAAGTCTGACAACTTTCAGATGATAGCGTTGTTGTTGGTGGAAGGATGCTTGCTGCATGTTGGCAGTAGACACAGGTGCAAATCAGAATCTGAGAACCTCACAGTAAATCTTTCCGCTTTTGAGCATTAGTGTCCGCACTGGGTATGCCTGTTAGCCCCCCCCAGTACATACCAACTGCATTGTCTTGTGGTGGGAGGCCTTGCCAATGAGGGAGTTTGCCTTCTGTTTTTCTGTCTGGATTACTGGCTCCCACTGAGTTTATGGATCTTTTAAAGGAGGAAAGTAAGTTGATGAAAACAGTCAATGGGAGAAATTTCCGAATGTCCAAGGAGTAGTCTGTGACCAGAGATCAAATTGAGAAGATTCAGGATAATATGAACTTGGCTTAATTTTGTTAAAGAAAATTATGCTTTAAAAATTATACATAACTTTTTTTTTTTTTGGAGCATATAATGAGTGAGCTGTTCTGGGGAAGAAAATGATGCAAAATGTTACTGTGGGGAAAACTAGAAGAAAACTTGGAAGTATCACAAGCGAGTCCGCTGAAAAACAATGGGAGTCGTTTGCAGCAGCGTCAGTGTATTCTTTATCCTGCTATGGTGCTGTGAAGTAGGAAGAGGCTGAGAAGGCTAGTGGAGGGAGATGATGGAGTTTTGGATTGCAGAAACTTTTAGTGCAATCAGAGTGGCAGTGGAGTGCTACAGGGTATTAGGCATGGATTTAGAGAAGACAAAGTATAAATTTGCAGAAGAGAAATAGAATGAAAGCCGAGTGGCAAGACTGGTGTAGGAATGAGGGAGGGTTTTGCCTGTGTGTTCTAGAGAATGCTTAAGAGTAATGCAGTTCTAGTTTATTCTGAGTACCAAAGACCCCAGAAGGGTATTGTGTGGCTAAACTGACTTTTATTTTAAAAACAAGCTACCTTTCATTAGATTGCAACATGTTGCTGTTTTTAAACAAGCAGCCTTATGTAAAGAAACATTCTCAAGAGCACATACAGTACGTAGAACAGTTTCAGCATACTCTGTGTAACCCTGCAGGCTAGTACTAAACCCACTGTTTATGTTTCAGAACAAAATAAAATTTGTCCTCACATATATCGTATCAACCCAGGTTGCTAAATACTCCAGTCAGTTTCCCTCTGCGAACCTCCAAAGAATGTTGTAACCTGATCTGGGCTAATTTTATTGCATATTTCCTATAGTCCTAGTCAAAAGAGATTTGGCCCAGGACACACTAAAAATGTATGGTGCATCCCATTTGCATCTCCAACAAAGTAGATAAACAATGGGAAATATATACTTTGGTTTGACATTGTAGCCTGAAAAAAGTCTATATTTTAAGTCATGGCATACTTTCAGGCTAATACAATTTTCTCTCAGACATCTTGCAGGATCTGCGTCTTATATTCTTTTCCCCGAGCTAATGTAAATGTGCTAGTTGCCAGAGATCTGGAGCCAATTAGAATGTTGATCCATGCACTAGGGATCTGTTTCTTGGAGTAAGAGTCCCCACTCCCCAGTTGTTTTAACATGCCAAAGCTGTTCAGATAAACCAGTACTTATTTTTTTAATATGAAAAGCTTAAGCATCTTTAAATCAGCTAACAGTTTGTAAAATAAAATTCTGTACAAGTCCTGCCTTTCTCATACTTGAATGCAGACTCTTCCAATGTAAGCATTAGTCCCCCCCCAAAAACAAAAATCTTCACATTAGGTTAATCCAAGGAACCTTAGTAGCTGAATGATTCTAACTGTATGCATTTCCAACTGCTTTGACATACCTATTAGCACTAGCTCTTCAATCCAGTTAAAATGTTAATGTGCATTGTCATTGTCCCTCTTGACCCCTTTTAGTGGCTCCAGATCAGTCAGTAAATCTGTTCTGAGTTGGCTGTCCTTTTTTCTTCTAAAGCTTATTGTGCAACTCCCTGTAAATCTCCAACCTGCTCTGAGAGTTGTCTTCCAAATAACTTCATACGCAGTAGCTAACCTACAGTGCAGTATTTTAAGTGTAGCAGCTACCAGTCAGGTACTCCATGTCCAGCCATAGATACTGGAAGGGTCAATAATTTCTACCTGACCCTTGGTTTCCTTCTGGCTGAAAGGAAATGAGTGGTCTCTTCCCGTAGTTTAGGGAGCAAAAGTAAATTGGTGAGAGACTGGTAGCTCCTGCGCAGCATATAGTACCAAAGGTAAATTAAACAAGTACAAAGACTATATTCTTTTGAGTAGGATTTTATCAAATATCCTTCCATATCTGAAAAAAATCTTTATGTTTAAGTAAGATACCTGTGTATATCACTTTTGCTGAATTAAGTAAGGTGTTGGTTAACTTTACCCTTAAATAGATTGGTTCCTAAAGGAATGGGGGGTAGTTCTGTATTAACATGTGATGAACTTAAATCTTAATAGCTCTTTTAATATATTTATTTTATAGCTATCTCCCTAAACTTGAGTTCAAGAAAAATACTTTAAAATCTGAGTAAATTACAAGATTGTTTGAATATATATAAAAAAAAAAACTGCAAGAAAACCTAGCTAAACTAGAGATCTGATGTTGTCAGTCTTCATCTATTCTTGACTTGTGGGTATACAGTTCCGATCCTCTGAACAGATCCGGACGATATATAGCTCACATCAGCCAAAAAATCTCTCTAGCTGCTTGTCTACCCACAATGTCCCTCTCCACATTACCTCAGATCTTGCTGGCTGCTCTTACGACGACGCATCAGCTCACTCTCTCTAGTAGCTAAGTAAAACTTATTCTTTATTCTGTTTTCCTTAATAGTTCTCTGAAAACTCTTTATTCTCCAATTTTAAAAATCTTGGTCTACCCTTAGTGAGTGTGTGATTTCCCTTTGCCATTGATATTTTTACTCTCTACCATCGTTAACCTGCGGTGGTGGTGTAAACCCGTGGTAGTGGTGCTGCGGTAGCGTTGTCGCCTCACAGTAAGATGCTGTCCGGTTCGATTCTCAGCTAGAGTGTCTTCTCCATGGAGACATGCGCGAATGGGCGTACCTTTGTTGAAGGTTGTGCATCAGGGCTGGTAACTCGGCACGTAAAAATCAACTACCAATCATTAGCAGACCGGAGTTCCGCTGTGGCGACCCCTAACCGGGAAAAGCCGAAAGACAAGAAGAAGACCATCGTTGGTAGCCCCCCCTTTACCATTGGTAATCTTTCTACCATTGCTGGTAGATTTCTTCTTGTGATGTGACTGAATTTTTTCTCCTGTTTCTTAATTCTTTTCTTTCTCTCTGCCTTTCCTGCCCTTTTCATTCAGGACAATGGCGGAAAAACCTAAAAGCTCGACTATGGCTTCAAACAGTGTACAAAGTGTGACAGAAAAATGCCAAACTCTGATACTCATGAATGTTGTGTGTATTGCTTGGGTGTTTCCCACTTGACTGTTGACTGTACAGTCTGCCACGACTTCAGCAACAGAACTCTGGCAGAGAGAAAAAAACTCATTCTCAAAGGCCTCCTTAAAGCCCTGTTCAAAGAAGCCTTGTCCAAGGCTGACCAGTTTCCTTCACCCTCTGGATCAAAATCCTTACATTCAGTGCCAGTGTCTCCCTCGGCACCGACTGTTAAGCATAAACATGCATCGGAAGGTTCCTCTTCAGAACTGAAACCTAAAGTTCCAAAGCTTTGAGAGGTCTCAGTCTTTGGCACAGAGAACCTTACCAGTGCCTTTGACACCAGCCGTGGCACTTGTTAAATCCTTGACCACTACCATTCCAATCATGTCTACAGTTCCATCATCGCTACTGACTGTCACTACTGCCGTGCCGGTGCCAATATCCCCCACAGTCCTACAGACTGTGCTGAAGCCTGATGATTCCACTCAGTCCAGAACCACTTATTCTCCCTTCCTTGGATCTCTTCATTGGACAGCTCCCTAGCACTTTCCTAGAGAGACCCACGTCTCCTTCTGGGTTGTCCGTTACCTCCACCAGAAGTTTCTCGCAAGTGGATATTGTAAGGTTGGTGGATCGGATCCTGACAACCAGGGGTCTGTCTTCATCTTTTCAGCCCCCTCTCCCTTGTGGTGCAGGGGGTTTCATCCCTATGTCCTCTTCTTATTCTCCTCCTCTGACCTCTTCACAGGCCTTAGAGCTCTCAATTCCAACTTTGCAGGTACCAGTGACTTCGACTTCAGTGCCGACAACCCTCTTATCTTCGCTGAGTCCTTCTCTGATGCCTTTGGCACTGTTGGGTCCCCAAGGGGTTTGAGATGGCCCCCAAGTTTTTCTGTATAGCTGGTCTTGCCTCTTTGGGCTGCACCGACAGAGGACCCCTCCTGGGTTCCGGCTTGTCAGGTGGATCTCTCGGGGTGGGGTGTGACCACGGTTCCGAGTTTGTCTGTCTCTGTTCTGGGCTCCTGTCACTCCTCGCGGGGGGTCTGCTTTTCAAGTCATGAAAGAGCTTTGGCCACTGCCTCATCTCAGGTGTCTCCTGTGTTACTGGAATCTCTCCCTGTGACCCCATGGTTTTAGGTTCTACTGCCAACCTCAACCCCTGGACAGCGAGCCCCAAGGTCACAAGAATTACCTGCCACAGGCGTTCCCTCTTCCTAGTCCTCTTCAGATGTTCCCATTGAAGAGCTTCCTCGGAAGATATCTTGTAAGAGGAAGCACCTTGATTCTCCTGAGGAATCCATCACGGCGGACACAGATTTCAATGAAGATGAGTATTCCCCATGGTCACCCCTGGAAAAAGTCTCCTTTGAGAGATTCCTGAGGTCCTGAAGCAGAGGGGTGATTGACCCTTCCTCTGAGGAATCCATGTACTTGCAGGCCTTTGGTGCTCACCTGTCTACCACCTGGGTGACCCCACCCGCTGATGACCTAATTAAGCTGATCACTCAGTGGGCTTGGAAGGCTTCTGACTCTATAGAGCCTATCCCCTGGAGACCTGACAAGATTCATTCCACTCCTGAAGACCCTCCACATTGGGCAAAGGGCTTAGTAGTTGATAACGTGGTGGTAGAGGCTGCCACCAAGAAAGAACTAGCTGAGGAATGTTCTACTGTACATCCTCCTAACCGAGAGTCCAGGACGATGGACACATTTGGGAAACTGGTCTATGCATCATCAACCTTCTTTATCAGGTCTTTGAATTTTTTAGCACACTTTACTAGACTTCAAAGGGATCTGGTCAAGGAGCTGTCGGATACCCTGGTGGAAGCAGTCGCTGATGGGGTCCAACAAAATGTGGCCTCCCAGTAAGCCACCGTGGAGTCTTTCCTGTTCGAGTTTGCAGAACCATTCAAGTCTTCCTTCGTCAATGCTTCCTTTGACGGATCCTCTTTGTTTGGACCCAAAGTAAAAGAAACTCTATCCAGGTGTGAAAAGGATGGAAAGACCATCTGCTGTGGGTGTATGTTTTTTCCACTCCTCAGTGATCCTACTCCAGGAATCAAAGGAGTGGTAAGATGTGGTTCAAGAAGTCCCAGAAACCTTTCCAGGACACACATGGTTCAGACTCTGCTCGGGGAAGAGGGAGGAGTTGCAGTGGAAGATGGCATCCCAGAGACAGAGGTGGTCTTCAGAATCAGGGTTCCAGGGACTTGTGTTCTTCGGTCAACCCTACCAGCACTCTTGAAAGGGGCCCAATTGCTTACCTCTGGAGGCAGTTGGGGGAAGATTTTCCTTGCACCCAAATGCCTGGCGACACATAACCACCGATGCCTGGGTGCTAAAGATAATTTACAGTGGTTATCTAATCCCTTTCACACTTTACCTGAGAACCCCAGCAAGACTCCTGACATTCCACCCAGTCAGAGAGATCAAGTAGCATAAAAGATACAAAAGCTGCTAGAAAAAAAAAATAGTCATCCAAGAAGTCCCACCAGACCAATTAGGATCTGGATTTTACTCAAGATTCTTTTTAGTGCCAAAAAAATGGGACTGAAGACTGATTTTGGATCTCAGTATTTTGAACAAATTTATCCACCAGTCAAAATATCGGATGGTCACAGTTCAGTCAATTTTTCCCTTCTTAGAAGAAAACAACTGGATGTGCTCTATCGACGTTCAAGATGCATATTACCAGATAAAGATGGACAAACACTCCCAAAGTTTCTCCGCTTCCAGCTAGGAGCCAGTCATTACCAATTCAGTGTGCTGCCCTTTGGTCTCACCACAGCCCCTAGGGTGTTCACCAAATGCATGGCAGAAGTCCCAGCACATGTGAAGCTGCACGGATTCCAGGTGTATCCTTACCAAGACGAACTAGCTCCTCACCGCTTCCACCAGGCATCTACTACTACAAACTATGGACTTCATCCTGGAACTATTTCAACAGTTGGGCATCATGGTCAATCTTGCTAAGCCTCAACTAACCCCTTCTCAGGATATGGAATTCATCAGAGTTCATCCCAGTACTCTTTTCTTGTGTGGCATCACTTCCCACCACAGGTTGCACAAAATACAATCGCAGGTTCACCCTCTCCTTTGCTGAAACAAAATTACAGCTCAGCAGATTCTGCAGGCATTGGGCTCCATGGCAGCAGCGATCACATTAGTTCCAATGGCAATATTTCACATGAGACTTCTCCATTGGCTACTTGCAAAGCAGTGGTCTATTTTAACTCACCCCATGAATCATTTGGTCTTCATATCCAGCCGATGCAGAAACTACTTAGCCTGGTGGGTGCAATCTGAGGATATTCTTCTAGACTGCCCCTTTATCCCCTCCACAGCTGAAGGCCATAGTGACCACGGATGCTTCCCAGATGGAGTGGGGGGGGGGTATCTCGGGAAGACTGTCCCAAGGCATTTGGTGCCCCTCAGAGGCCAATCTGCATATCAACTTTCTAGAGCAAAGGGCAGTGCTTCTGGCGTTGCAAGCGTTTTCATCCTGCCTTACCTCATGGGATGATAGCTATTCAGTCAGACAGCATGTCTGTAGTCTGGTACATCAACAAATGAGGGGCGACCAAATCCTATCCACTGTGTTGAGAAGCCCTTCGAGTGTGGCAATGGGCCATAACTTCTAACTGCTTTCTCATAGCAGTGCGCATCCCGGGGAGTTCATACGTGATTGCGGACAAACTGAGTAGATGCATCCTCACGAGTGGTCTCTGAACTCCAGAGTAGTGAAGAAGATCTTTCTTTGCTGGGGCCAGCCTTGCTGCAACCTGTTTGCTTCACCCCTGAACAACAAGTGCAGAAGCTAATTTGCCCTAATTCCCCCTCAGGTGAAGTCCCCCAGATATGCCGTTCTCCACGATTGGCCCCTGGGTCTCCTTTACGCCTTTCCCCTTCCCTCTTTTTCTCAAGAAAGCAGCTTCGCTGAGAAGCAAAGTGGTCCTCATTGCACCTTACTGGCCTTGACACGTATGGTTTCCCTTCCTCTAACCTCATCTAGTTCACCACCCATGGATTCTTGTCCCAGTTCCAGACCTTCTGTCCCATCCTCAGAGACTAGTGCACCCCAGTCTTAAGACCCTGAAGCTAACTGCTTGGTTTCTCCAATTCTGTTAGCCACCAGGCATAATGAAATTCCTTCTGTACGACTCATTTTGTTAGCATCCCAGAAACCATCCACCAGGAATCTTTACCGTAGTAAGTGGAGAAGATTTTCTGTATAGGCTGCTGATAATGGTATTGACCCCTTTTCAGCACTGGTAGAAAAAGTTCTAGACTTTCTAGCTACCATTGTTGATAAAGGAGCTTTTTCTTCTACAATCAAGGTTATCTTAGCAGCTATTTCAAATTTCCGTAACAGTGTCGGCGACCAGCATTCAGTCTCCCACAGGCTTTGTGCATTTTTTTCTTAAAGGCACCATCCATTTAAAGCCCCCTTTCAAGGATCCGCTACTGCCATGGGACTTGACCTTTGTACTGCAATCTCTTACTTTACCTCCATTTGAACTTGCAGCTACCTGTGACTTAAATTTTCTTTCTTGGAAAACATTTCTTCTCATATCTGTCACTTCGGTGAGACGAGTCTCCGAATTACAGGCTGTGTGTTCTAAAGCCCCTTATTTAGTTTTCCATAAAGATAGAGTATCACTCGGAACAAACCCGACCTTCCTTTAATTTCAGAAACCAATGTCAGTCAGTCCATAGACTTGTCTATTTCACAAATGTTTCTAATAAAGGAAAATGCTGCCTGCACCTTCTGGATGTGCACAGGGAATTACATTTTTATCTGGATAGAACTAAGCAACTTAGATAATCAGAACAGTTATTTATGTTCTTTGCAAGTGCAATGTTGGGCAAACCTGTGTCTAGATGGTTAAGGGATTGCAATTCCTTCATTTACACAAAAGAATTCTTAAGACTTCCCTATGCCAGTGAAGGCACATTCTACCAGATGTGTGGCAAGTTCATCTGTTTTTCATTCTAAAGCTTCTATGTCAGAAGTTTGTGCAGCTGCAACTTGGGCTAAACCAGATACTTTCATTACCCATTACAAATTTATTATGGTCTCCAGGGGGAGAACCTCCTTTGGTTCTATGGTTCTCAAAAATATTCTACCATAAAAACACCCAGGATCTAAGGTAGCTGGGGACTCTGTCCCACAAGTCAAAAATAGATGAATTGACAACATCAGATAAAGAAATTATAACTTACCGTAATGTTCCATCTGTGTTGTCGATCTTCATCTATTCTTGCATCCCTCCCACCTGCCCCTGCCTTTGGATTTCTGTTGGAGTGACATCCTGTCCTGGATTTTTATTGTTGGGGATACCTTGGACAAGGTTTCTGGCATGAGTGATAGTGCCTTCTTCAGTATGATTGCAAACCCGAGCTGAGGTAATGTGGAAAGGGGCGTTGTGGATAAACTAGCAGCTTGAGAGATTTTTTGGCTGATGGAGCTATATATAGGCTGCATCGGTTCCAAGGATGGGAACTGTATACCCACAATTCAAGAATAGATGAAGATCAACAAAACAGATGAAATGTTATGGTAAGACTTAACTTTTTTTTTTCACTGTGTCATACCTTAAACCACCTTTGATGGAGGCCCTTGGGAGATACGCAGATAACCCCTTAAGGGCATCAGTTGTTTCAGCTACATGACTTCTCAATGTCCTTGACTTTTATTACATTTTAAGTCTTTATGGTTACATTCAGGCCGATAAAGTGGTTTGGTTTATTGGCCTGAATGTAACCATAAAGACTTGCACAGCTAGTGGTAGTGGGGTTTGGTTTTATTGTCCTGTATGTAACCATAAAGACTTTAAAAAAAATAAAAATAATGATAATCATGGCCATTCTGAAGCCATGTAACTGAAGCACTTGATGCCCATGCCCTTAAGGGGTCATTTGGATATATCCTATGTGCCCCAATTACAGGGGTTTAAGGTATCGCACAGCAAAGACTCCAGATTGACTGGGTTTTTTCTTGCAGTTTTTAGTGAATGATTTGTTTGTGAGACCTTTTTACCCTTTGGCTTGAATAGAGAGAGTAATTTTGTGAGCTGTGCCCCTAATATAATACCCATGACAGGAGCAACTCTTAACCCGGTTGGTGATTCAAGATATCGGGAAAACCAGTAACGAGGAAGGTAGGCACTACTGTCTCATTTTCTGCACAGGTCAATGTTGAGTGAAAAATTTGCTCTCAGATTAGTCTGGCTGTAGCATATTTATGAAGGGATTGTACTGACCTCACAGACCAAAAAAGGAAACCTCCAAAATGTTAATACTCTGAAAATGTAATTCTAATCCCCTCATCAGTTTTTTTCAGCATATAGACTATTTTTAATTTTACAGGTATTTTCTATCAATAAATAAGCTTCACTGAGATTATCAAAGGTGGTACAACCTGGGACAAAACCATTGTTATTATAATATGTAACACCAGATAGCATTCTCCTTTTAAAATGATAAAAAGGTTATAATCGTGGTTTAAAATAAATAAATATCGATCTTTAAGAAATTATTTACATTGGGTCCATCCCTTGTTTTAGTTTTACTAAAATTATTGCTTTCATACAAGAAAGTGGGGAGTTCAAGCTGTAAGAACATAATTAGCCAGAAACAAAAAAATTGTAAACTTTCACTACCCAAACGTACATATTTTAATATCAGATTAGACAGGGTCAGACGTCTTATTTGTTCCCTTATTTTCTTCTGTGCATTTAGTTGTAATTTCTGCTATCAGTTTAATAAAGTCGAAATGTCCTGCATAAGTTTGCATAATAGTCATCTAAGACGGATGTCCTTCAAGGATGCATCTGCAGTCATCACATATGGGTTGTCCTGCCTCAGGCAGCCCTTCGGTCGTCCGGATTCCAAAGTCTGGGTCCGGCATCGGCTGATGTCGCACATTCCCCGACGTCAGAGCGCCTGGGGTATAAAAGCATCAGCCGACACCATCTTCCTCAGTCTTTCTTGCCGCGTGGTGCCCGAAGCAGAAGCAGTTCACAAGTGCCGGTCGGCCAGCTCCTGTAATTCAGCTAACCGAAGACTTCAAAAGCTAAGTACCCCGTTGGGGACTCTTTCTTGCCTCAGCCGATGTCAGATAAAGTTAATAATTGTTTAACTTGTGGGAAACAAATACCTCATAAGGATTTCCACTCTTACTGCCTCCCCTGTTTAGGCCCAGACCACGATGTCTCGGCCTGTTCAGCCTGTGCTTCCTTCAACCGACGCACTCTTAGACGTCGGTCGGAGTTCGCAGAGGAGTTTTTTGGGGCTAGTTTTACATATAAAATGCCATCGGAGACCCCGACTCCACATTTAATTAGAAACGGAAAGACAAGGACCGACACACGCGGGCCGCGGTTTCGGCTGAAACCGCGGCTAGGCCTACCGCGAGTGTCTCGGTCTCGGCTGATACCGAGTCCTTGGTACTTCCGAACCCCGAAACCGCTCAACCGACAACCTCGGCCCCGGAGGCCCCTGCCGAGTCGGTTATTGAATTTCCTTCAGAAACTGGTGTCTTGGAAGCTTCCGACACCATTACTCTAGACAAAGCTACACCAGCACGTGGTGCAGCCAGGCCTCCTGCATCCATGTCCATAAAGGCATTCACCAGGGCTAAAGCTGCTAAACACACAAAAACTATGCCTCCCAGGGTTATTCCTCAGAGACCCACTTCTAGTTCACAGATCTTAACTTTTGCAGAGGACCTTATCTCTTTAATCAGGGGCTCTCAACCCTCTCTAGACAAAAGGCCCAGGGTTGAGCCCTCTGATCCCCACTCCTCAGAGGAGGCCTCTGATGGCTCTGCTCACTCGGACTACCAGGAGGAGGCTTTTTCGGCCTACGAGGATTCGGATGCAGAGGAATCTATCCCCTCGGCCTCCCCTCCTGAAGAGCTATCCTTTGGGGAGACCCTTCACTCTATGAGAGAGCATTTCAAATGGCAGGGCCAGGAATTTTCTGATTCCAGGAAAAGATTAAGAACCTTTCTACATTTACCTCAGCATAGACCTTTGGCTATTCCTCCTGTTTTGAATGTCATTGATGATGTGTACTCTGAGTCTAGTATAACCCCTGACACTCTGCCTCCGGCCCCTGTTAAACCCGATAGGTATTACAGGGTCCCGGACTCACATAATTTTCTTTGCAAGGCCCACTCTGCTGATCCAGAAACTATTTCCCAGGCCCTAAAGGGGTTGCAGCTGCCACTACTAAAAACCCACTCCCCTCTGAAAAGGAGTCCAGGGCTTTAGAGAGATGGGGTAAAAAAGTGTATACTTCTGCCACTCTTTCTGTGAGGGCATTAAATTGTCAATTTCATTTGATACAGTACCAAGAGTATTTGTTAGATGAATTGCATAAGAAACTGTCTACTTCTGAACCCCTTGATCGCAAATTCCTTCAGGATCTGGTACATAACTCCCAGCAGGTTAGCAACCATTTCTTGCAGTGTGGTTATGATGCATTGGAAGCTTCATGTAGGTCAGCAATGACAGGTGCAGTCATACGTAGGCATGCTTGGCTGAAGGAACAATTCTGCCAGACCATGTTAAAGCTAAGCTTCTGGATGCTCCACTGGAAAAGCAAAAATTATTTGGTTCCACTGCTCAAGAGGTCTTAAAGAAATTTGAGGAAAAGGCGAAATCTGTACAAACAGTTAAGGATTTTCTTCAAGTCCAACCACCAAGATTCAGCAGAAATTGGCCTACCAAGAATTGGTCCTTTCTGGACACAGAAAGATTTCAGAGAGGCAGGAACAGGCGTGCCAGAGGTAGAGGGCAAGCTAGGGGCTCCTGCAGAGGCCGTCAATGGCAGCCTCCAAACCAGAGAGGTAGTGCAGGACCTACAACTGCTGCACAAGGACAGACTCAATGACTTTGCTTAGACTCTGCCAACCAGGGCTCAATTAGAAGCACCTTTAGGCGGAAAGCTTTCTTTATTCTCAAAAAAATTGGCACAGCATTACAAGGGACAAATGGACACTGCAAATAATAGACAACGGATACAGGTTCCATTTTGACACATTGCCAAAAAGAAAAGGCATGCCAGACCTGCCACCAAATCAAAGGGCAGAGGCTTTGAAACAAATCTCCAACTTAATACAAATGAAAGCTATAGAAAAAGTTCCTCTTTCAGAACAAGGCCAAGGATTTTATTCCAGACTATTCCTTGTTCCAAGAAAAGAAAATCAATGGAGACCTATTCTCGACTTGTCCGCACTGAAAATCTCATTGTGCCAAAATTCAAAATGCTGACTCTACAGCAACTCCTTCCCATGCTGGGCAAGGGGTCTTGGCTGGTGACTCTAGACCTCAAGGAGGCATACCTGCATGTCCCTATCAGACAAAGTTGCAGAAGACACCTCAGATTTCTTGCAGGGTCAGAGCATTATCAGTTCTCAGCATTGCCCTTTGGCTTATCTACTGCGCCCAGAGTATTCACGAAATGCCTGGCATCAGTAATTGCACACTGCAGACTTCAGGGGATTCAAATATACCCATATCTGGACGACTGCCTTATACAAGCGGACAGCCAACAAACTTTGGTAAAGGACTTGAATTATGCCATCCACCTTCTGCAGGCCTTGGGATATACAGTCAACATGCACAAATCAAGACTTGTTCCATTCCAAAGAATAACCTTTCTGGGTGCGGATCTAGACACAACCACCCAAATGGCCTTTCTCACAGAAGAAAAACAAAGACAACTACCGGATTACTTCAAGAATCTGACAAGACAAACTCAGCTGACTGCAAGGAAAATCCTGCAGGCCCTGGGTTACATGGCATCCTGTATTATTTTGATCCCACAAGCAAGGCTGCATATGAGAAAACTACAGTGGTACCTAAGGAGTTTATGGACTCAGCACAGTCACAGCTTAGAAACTTTGATCCCACTCATTCCATGCCTCCAAACGGAATTTCTGTGGTGGGCTCAGGCCAGCCAGTCCAACAGGGGGCTGCCCTTTACAAAGCCACAAGCCACCCAAACCATTACAACGGACGCTTCAGACCAAGGTTGGGGAGCACACATGGAGGGCAGATGTATTCAAGGACTGTGATCACAAAAGGAGCTATGCATGCACATAAACCAAAAAGAAATGCTAGCAGTGATACATGCAATTGAGGCCTTCAAGCTCTTTCTGCATCAAGGCCACCTACTAATAAGGACAGACAACACCACAGTTATGTGGTACATAAACAAGCAAGGAGGCACCCATTCCTACCCTCTTTGCAGACTGGCAATGAATCTATGGGATCTTTCCTTGAAACTCAATATACAGCTGCAATCCCAGTTTGTGCCAGGGAAAGACAATATACTGGCGGACAGCTTAAGCAGAAATATCATGGATGCACACGAAGGGATGCTGCACCCAGACATCTTTCTACAGATAACACAATCACGGGGGAGGCCGGACATAGATCTATTTGCCTCCCCCCACAATCATCAACTGAAGAAATTCTGCTCAAGGACATACCACCCACAAGCGTGGAAAGTGGACGCCCTCTCTTTCAGCTGGAGAACTCTAACAGTGTATGCATTTCCACCTCTCCCATTAATGACCAAGGTGCTACTGAAGATCAGGACGGAGCAGCCAAAAGTGATTCTGATAGCTCCGGACTGGCCAAGACAGCACTGGTACCCACTGCTAAAGAGCATGTCACGAATGAAACCATGGCCTCTTCCTCTATGGCCACTTCTACTGACACAGCACAATTACAAAACTCTGCTTTCCAACCTGAAAACATTGCAACTAACAGCCTGGAAAATACCTTGACTCCTCCTCAGGATAAGCTATCCCAGAGAGTGAAGGATATTATTATGGAAGCTCGCCGGCCTTCCACAAGAAAGGCATATTCAGCAAAATGGAAAAGATTTCTCATTTGGAACATCACAAAGGGCCTAGATGCGACAGTGATGACCATGGCACATATCCTGGAATATTTGGCAGAAATGTTCCACAATGGTCTGTCTTATTCTTCCATTAAAATTCATGCTTCAGCAATTTCAGCAGAGTACAATACTGATCCACCTGTCTTCATCCTCTCCTAAGACAGTTTCTAAGAGGAATCAAAAACATCAAACCTCCAAGGAAACCACCTCTACCTGCTTGGGACCTTAACTTTGTGTTGGAAAAACTAACGCTGCCTCCCTTTGAACCAGCAGCATCTGCAGATCTACAGTACCGGTCATGGAAGACTGCCTTCCTTCTGGCCATAACCTCAGCAAGAAGAGTATCTGAGTTACAGGCCCTGATGGCAATACAGCCATTCCTTATTTTTCATCAGGACAGAGTTTCATTGAGAACCAATCCTACATTTATGCCAAAGGTGGTATCCAGGGTTTCATTAAACCAAGCTATTCACTTGCCTACCTTCTTTCCAAAACCATAAAACAAAGGGGAGAAACTTCTGCACACCCTGGACATAACACAGACAGTTGCGCTACTACTTGGACAGAACTAAAAGTTACAGAAAAACTGACCAGCTGTTAGTAGCATATGCTGCTGGTACACCAGGAAAAGCAATTTCCAAACAGAGAATTTCAAAATGGATAGGGAATTGCATTCGTTTTTGTTACTCCTTTCATGGAAAAACTGTGCCAGCTAACATTAGACCTCATTCCACAAGAGCCACAGCCACCTCCACAGCCTTCTTAAGAGGGGTGGCTACCAAGGACATTTTAGAAGCTGCTACATGGAGCTCCGTGCATACATTTGCCAAGCATTACAATTTACCTTTATATTCCAGATCCAGAGCAGGCTTTGCTACGGCAGTCCTGCAGGGTATTTTAGCTACACCAACCTTTACTTCGTACCTCCACCCCCAGATTGGCTATGGTACTCTACCCATATGTGATGACTGCAGATGCATCCTTGAAGGACATAGTACAGTTTTGTACCTACCATAAATGTAGATGTCCGATAGGTATGCATCTGCAGTCAGGTTTACCCTCCCTCCTTCCCCTCTGTGGTATTTCTTGGGTACTTACCCCTCTTATAGCTAGCTGGGGGGGATCTATTATGGTGTATTTGTTTTTATATTACTGTGCATGTTTGGATTTTTAAATGCATCTCTCCAAATTTAGCCTTCCTTAGAGGGCACCTGGCATCTGGGGCAAGAAAAACTGAGGAAGATGGCGTCAGCTGATGC
Organism: Protopterus annectens; assembly: GCF_019279795.1. Taxonomy (NCBI): domain Eukaryota; kingdom Metazoa; phylum Chordata; order Ceratodontiformes; family Protopteridae; genus Protopterus; species Protopterus annectens. Next base: position 509,723,509 of record NC_056727.1, on the reverse strand, counting down.
TTTTATACCCCAGGCGCTTTGACGTCGGGGAATGTGTGACATCAGCCGACGCCGGACCCAGACTTTGGAATCCGGCCGACCGAAGGGCTGCCTGAGGCAGGACAACCCATATGTGATGACTGCAGATGCATACCTATCGGACATCTACATTTATGGTAGGTACAAAACTGTACTTTCCTTATAAGATCTAAAATATTCACCAGTAGTAGAATTTTTGATTCTGTAAATTATTTATTTATTTTATTTTACATTTGTTGACTGGGATAGTCCGACTGGATGTATGTCCATTTTCAGCGGAGGCCCGGGGAGAAAAGCTCCAAGGGTAAACAGATACAGCATTACATAATACAAACAGACTATTTACAGAGATTACATAAGTAAGCAAGTTAAACAAGTTCCACAGGTTAGAGTTATTCCCCGAGCGTAAATCAGGATTAAATTAAATTACACAGTAAGATGTTAACAGATTTTTACACATTCTAGAGAGAGTTAGCCAGGCTTGATACACTGACATAGCCAGCTAAGTGACAAATGTTGTTTGAGTCTAGTTTTAAATTGACCTAAGGTGGAAAGTAAGGTAATATCAGCTGGAAGAGAGTTCCAGGATCTACTTACAGAGTTTGTTGTAAATTGTTGTTTCAACAGCTTGCTGCATAAATCTTGGAGCTAAATTCCCCATGGGGTGAAACCAGGCAAAAATGATTTGTTTTTGGTTTACTGAATGTGGTTTTCAGCATAAGCACTTCACGATGTCCTTCATGGATGCATCTGCAGTCATAACAACTGGGTTGTCCTGTCGTCAGGCAGCCCTTCAGTCGGCCGGATTCCAAAGTCCGGGTCCGGCTTCGGCTGATGTCGCACTTCACCCGACGTCATCTCTGTTGGTCTGCGGGTATAAAGGCATCAGCCGACGCCATTTTCCTCAGTCTTTCTTGCCGCGTGGCGCCCGAAGCAGAAGCTGTTTGCAAGTGCCGGTCGGTCGGATCCAGAGATTACTTCTACCGAATACTACTTCGAAGACTTCTAAAGCTAAGTACCCCGTTGGGGACTCTTTCTTGCCTCAGCCGATGTCAGAAAAAGTTAATAATTGTTTAACCTGTGGGAAACAAATACCTCATAAAGATTTCCACTCTTATTGTCTGCCTTGTTTAGGCCCAGCCCACGATGTAGCAGCCTGTTCGGCCTGTGCTTCATTCAACCGACGAACGCTTAGGCATTGGTCGGAGTTTGCTGAACAGTTTTTCGGTTCTGATTTTGCGTATATTATGCCGTCGGATCCTCCGACTACCCAAACTGCTAAAAACGCAAAGATAAAGACCGACACATGGTCCGCGGTTTCGGCCGAAACCATGGTTAAGCAAACGCGAGTGTCTCGGTTTCCGCCGAAACCGAGAAAACTGATCAAAGTACAGCTGAATCTATCACTACCACTGAGGCCCCTGCTACTTCTCTTGAATCGGCCTCAGAAATTTTATCCACTACGGTGGTTGCCACTGACTTATCAGACACCATTCCCTTGGATGTCTCTACCCCAGCACGTGGTGCTGCTAGGCCTCCAGCAGCCATGTCCATTAAGGCCTTTGCCAGGGCTAAAGCAGCCAAAACTACTAAAACAGTGCCTGTTAAACCCCCTACAACCAGGCCCTCTTCTAGTTCACAAATGCTTACTCTGGCAGAAGATTTAATTTCATTAATTAGGGGATCTCAGTCTCACCCAGACAGGGCCTCTCAGCCCCCAGAGAAGAGACCTAGGGCAGAACCCCCCGAGCCTGTGTCCTCTGATGATTCTGCCGATGAATCAGACATAACAAACCAGCCAGAGGCTCCTTTCTCCAATTTTGAAGACTCAAGATGCTGAAGAATCCATTCCAGCTGCTTCCCCACCAGAAGAATTCTCCTTTGGGGAAACCTTACATGCCATGCGAGCAGTTCCAATGGCAGCAGCAGGATTTCTCAGACTCCAGAAAAAGACTTAGGACCTTTCTGCACCTTCCACAGCACAGGCCCTTAGCTATACCTCCTGTTCTCTCTGTGGTGGATGATGCCTTCAATGATGTCTGCTCTGCACCAGATTCTTTACCTCCAGCCCCTGCCAAACCAGACAGATTTTACAGGGTACCAGACACTCATCACCACCTTTACAAGGCCCCACTTGCAGACCCGAAACTATATCCCAGGGTCCCAGGGCAGTAGCCGACCACAGCTAAAACCCTATTCCTTCTGAAAGGGAAGCCAGGTCATTAGACAGATGGGGCAAAAGGTCTACACCTCAGCTACTCTCTCAGCTAGAGCTTTAAACTGTCAGTTTCACATGATACAATACCAAGAGTTTATGCTTGATCAGTTAACAACAAAGCTATCCTCTGATGAATCTATTGATAAGAAATATGTATTAGAAATGGTAAATAACATACAACAGGTTAGTAACCATTCCTTAAAATGTGGCTATGATGCACTGGAGGCTTCATTTAGATCAGCCATGACTGGCACAGTGATAAGAAGGCATGCATGGCTAAAGGAACAAGCTTTACCGGACCATGTTAAAGCTAAGTTATTAGATGCTCCTATGGATAAGACCAGCTTGTTTGGTACACCTGCCCAGCAGGTAATGAAGAAAATGGAAGAAAAGGCAAAATCTGTTCAAACGGTTAAAGATTTCTTGCAGGTTCAACCCCAAGGTTTAGCAGGAACTGGCCTGCCAAAAATTGGTCCTTTCCTGACTCCACAAGATCCCAAAGGGGCAGGAATAGGCGTTCCAGAGGCAGAAACCAATCCAGAGGAGGTGCCTACAGAGGACGACAGTGGCAAGGTAACAACAGAGGCACAGACACAACCACTGCCACTACAACAACACAACCACAGTGACTTAACTCTAAATCCGCCTACCAGGGAACAAATAGCAGCTCCATTAGGCGGCAAATTAGCCTTATTTTCAAAGAACTGGCACTATATCACAAAAGACAAGTGGATTTTACAAACCATAGATCAAGGTTACCGGTTCCACTTCCACACTTTACCAGTCAAAAGAGGAATGCCAAATCTACCTCCAAATCAAGAAACAGAGGCTCTACAACAGATAATGCAGTTAGCAAACATGAGAGCTGTGGAAAGAGTGCCAACAACAGAACTAGGAAAGGGATTCTACTCCAGACTATTCCTAGTTCCAAGAAAGGAAAAAAGTTGGAGACCTATTCTCGACCTGTCCACCTTAAATACATACATCATTGTCCCAAAATTCAAAATGCTGACCCTACAGCAACTTCTTCCCATGCTGGGCAAGGAGTGTTGGCTGGTAACTCTAGATCTCAAGGAGGCATACCTGCACGTCCCCATTCGACCAATCTGCAGAAGATACCTCAGATTTCTTGCAGGATCAGAGCATTATCAATTCTCAGCATTGCCCTTTGGCTTGTCTACTGCCCAGAGTATTCACAAAATGCCTGGCATCAGTAATCGCCCACTGCAGACTACAGGGAATTCAAATTTACCCATACCTGGACGACTGCCTGCTACAAGGGGACAACAAAAGCAAGCTGACAGCAGATTTACAAAGGGTCATTTACTTGCTACAAGCACTGGGATACACAGTCAATTTACAAAAATCAAGGCTGATACCATCCCAAACAAGGACATTCTTGGGCTGAATTGGACACAGTAAAACAAATGGCATTCCTAACTGCAGAAAAACAAAAGAACTCCTCTTTACTTCTTGGCACTAACAAAACAGAACAAGTTAACAGCAAGAAAAGTACTGCAGGCCTTGGGCTTCATGGCATCATGCATAATCTTGGTCCCACTTGCCAGACTACATATGAGAAAACTACAGTGGTACCTAAAGAATTTATGGTCCCAACACAGACACAGCCTAGAAACAGAAATTCCACTAATTCCATGCTTAAAACAGGAGTTCCTATGGTGGGCTCAAGCATGCCAGTCAAACCCAGGGCTACCCTTTCGCAGATGTCAAGCAAGCCAGACCATCACAACAGACGCTTCAGACCTAGGATGCGGGGCCCACATGCTGGACAAATGCGTGCAAGGATTGTGGACGCAGGATCAACTTCACCTGCACATCAACCTAAAAGAAATGCTGGCAGTAAAACTGGCAATCCAAAAGTTCAGACCATTTCTCAAAGAGGGCCAGTTGATGATAAGGACAGACAACACCACAGTCATGTGGTACATCAACAAACAGGGAGGCACTCATTCATACCCCCTATGCAGAATGACTTTGGAGCTGTGGAACCTGGCACTCAGCTACAACATCCAGTTACAGGCAATTTTTGTACCGGGAAAAGAAAATACTCTAGCAGACATACTAAGCAGAACCACATCGGATGCCCACGAATGGATGCTACACCCGGACATCTTCAAGACCATCTCAAAGAAATGGGGAATGTCTCAGATAGATCTATTCGCTTCCCCTCTCAATCACCAGCTCAAAAAATTCTGCACAAGGACATTCCACCCACTAACATGGAAAGTGGATGCGCTGTCCTTCAGCTGGAAAGGCCTAACAGCATATGCATTCCCACCTCTTCCCTTGATACACAAGGTATTACTAAAAATCAAGGAAGAACGTCCAAGGATAATCTTGATAGCTCCAAACTGGCCAAGACAACACTGGTACCCACTGCTGAGGAGCATGTCTCAGAACAATATGTGGCCAATACCCCTGATGCCTTTGATGTTAACTCAGAACAACTACAGCATCATGTATCCAAACCTAAAATGTTGCAACTGACTGCATGGAACATCACATAGCAGCAGCTAATCCAGAACTCTCCCAAAGAGTTAAAGACATTATTCTTGAAGCCCGCAGACCTTCAACAAGAAGGAACTATGCAGGAAAATGGAAAAGGTTTGTCATTTGGAGTACTGAAAGAGGAAAAGATGTGTCAAACATAGATATGCCTAACATTCTGGAGGATCTGGGCGAACTTCTACATTCAGGCCAGCCCTACGGCTCCATCAAGATACATGCATCAGCTATATCAGCAGAATACAGCTTTGATCCACCTGTTTTTCACACCCTTTACTCAGGCAGTTCCTCAGAGGAATCAAGAATGTAAAACCTCCAAGGAAACCACCATTGCCAGCTTGGGACTTGAACTTTGTGCTAGAAAAGTTAACACTATCACCCTTTGAACCAGCAGCAACAGCAGACCTACAGCATCTATCGTGGAAAACGGCCTTCCTACTGGCAATAACCTCAGCCAGGAGGGTTTCTGAACTTCAGGCCCTAATGGCAGTACAACCCTTCCTAATCTTCCACCAAGATAGAGTGTCCATGAGGACTAATCCTACATTTATGCCTAAGATGGTATCCAGAGTGTCTTTAAACCAGGCAATCCACCTACCTACCTTCTTTCCCAACCCACAAAACAGAGGGCAAAGAATACTGCATACCTTGGATGTACATACACAGCTACGCTACTACTTGGACAGAACAAAAAGTAGCAGAAAAACTGACCAGCTTTTTGTAGCCTATGCAACAGGAAGGGAAGGAAAAGCTATTTCCAAACAGACAATCTCCAAATGGATAGGAAATTGCATACGATTCTGTTACTCCTTCCATGGAAAACCAATTCCACAGAACATAAGACCTCATTCTACAAGGGCAACAGCCACTACCACAGCCTTCTTACGAGGAGTGGCAACCAAAGACATTATTGAGGCGGCTACTTGGACCTCCGTGCATACATTTGCCAAGCATTATAATTTGCCTCTATATTCCAGATCCTGAGCAGGGTTTGCCACTGCTGTACTGCAAGGGATCCTAAACTCACCATAATCTACTTTTTCCTCCTCCCTAGTTGGCTATGGTATTCTACCCAGTTGTTATGACTGCAGATGCATCCATGAAGGACATAGTACAGTTTTGTACCTACCATAAATGTAGATGTCCGAACTGGATAGCATCTGCAGTCAGGATTACCCTCCCTCCTTCCCCTCTGTGGTACTCCTAGGGTGTTTACCCTCCTAATAGCTAGCTGGTGGGGGGAGTCTTTTATGGTGTATTTGTTTGTATATATGTACATACATGCTTATTTTTGTGTTTACCTCTATCTTTTTGGAAACATTGGCATTTATCCAAATTTTAGCCTTCAAGAGGGCTACTGGCATCTGGGGCAAGAAACACTGAGGAAAATGGCGTCGGCTGATGCCTTTATACCCGCAGACCAACAGAGATGACGTCGGGTGAAGTGTGACATCAGCCGAAGCCGGACCCGGACTTTGGAATCCGGCCAACTGAAGGGCTGCCTGACGACAGGACAACCCAGTTGTTATGACTGCAGATGCTATCCAGTTCGGACATCTACATTTATGGTAGGTACAAAACTGTACTTTATCAGCAGGCTGAATAACAGAATTCTGAGTCGTCATGAGTCTCTTAAACCCACACCTTTGCCTGCATTTGTTTCAGTGCCTTTTTAAGACTAGTGTTATGAAAGCAATTATTGATGTTATGTAGTCCTATCTCGCCGTAATCCTTGCTGGATGGGGTTCAGAGCGGATATTCGGCTCCGACTTGGCCTATACTAAAGCACAAGAGCTTTTTACTGGCTCGAGGTTAGCCCCTATCCCATGGTGCCTCATGGCAATTCCCCAGATTTCGTTTGTTGCGAAAGCTTCGAGGTTGTGTCTTACTGGCTCGTTGGCTAAGTAGAACACTGTTTTACTTATTTAGTCCTTTTCTACCACCTTTTTCTGTCATATGTCTATGTATATGTATATATATATATATATATATATATATATATATAGAGTGCTTCTGTTTTTTGAAAGTTTTCAACCCCTATCCCCCTTAGGACTCTACTGCTCATTTAAATTAGAGGGCCATAGTGCCCGTTTAAGTTAGAGGGCCTTACCTCCCTATGTGTGTGTGACTGTTATTAAAAAAAAAAAAAAAAACTTTTCTTCTTCTTTACACCTTTATTTATTTATTTTTTTAGTCTTTAACTATGTCTAAAGATAAGGATCATAAGGATCATTGCCCTTCGGGCTTCAGAAAATGCGACAGGTGTGTGCAGAAAATGTCTTTTACAGACAACCACAACAGTTGCGTATATTGTCTGGGTGAAGCCCATTTACAGGAACCTTGCACCTTCTGTCACATTTTTAGTATGACAGTGTTAAACGAAAGGAAGAGAACACTTATTGACCGGGGTCTCATGACCAGTTCATTTCAGGAACAGCTGGAACTTAGTCAGGCAGCTCCAAAATCTTCAAAGAGAAAATCATCGGCCCCGACTTCGGAGCCGACCAAAAAATCTAAAGCATCGGAACCAAGGAGTTCTGGTTCTGACTCTGCTTCATCTTCGGTGTAGTCTATTCCATCGGTTCCGAGACCGTCTTCGGTACCAAAGGTTTTGCCTGACATCGAGACTGTATCTCATATTTTGAGATCTCATATTTTGGAGAGAAGGAGGTCTCCTTCAGTCTCCACCTGATCCTCCAGGACCCTATTAGATGACGACATTGAGAGGGTGGTGAAGAGGTTGCTTTCGGATCCAGCTCTGGCTACAAAATTGACCCCTCCAGACCCAAAGGTCTTGGGGCCGTCCCCCGTACCGATCACTGTTCCTCCTCTGACTGCTTCATTCTCGGAGCCTATTACATCAGGTTCCTCTGTCTTCGACCCTTTGGCTCCGGGGATTCAGCCTGTTTCCTCAGAGCCAATTACTCTATCCTTGATGGCTCAGTCTGGAGCCGACTGTTCTGGGAGCTGATGCTCTCGTGTCGACTCCGAGGGGGACAGTCACCCTGGGTTCTCTTCGGAACCGACCCTCCCTCTCGGAGCCTTGGCTCGACTCAGCTCGGTTTCCACTTCTGCTTCGGAGCCGTTCCCTCTTGCTAGGAGTCAACCATCCGCCCCCTTGGAGTGGAAGTCTTCTTCAAGTGGGGAGGGGGGCTGTCGAAGCTATAGAGAAGGCTTTATCCTCTGCCAAAGTCATTCCTTTGAACCTATGTCCCACCAGCAGCAGGCAGCAACCTCTTCCCCCCTGCCACCCCCACAACATAGGGAACCAGAGGCCCAAGTAGCCCCCATTGGAGGCGCCCCCTCTTCCGAGACCTCCCCAGATTATCCCACTGGACAGTTCCCTTGGAAGAGGTTATGTAAGAGGAAACATGTTGACTCCCCTGAGTCTGTCACATCAGACACTGATTTAGAGGAATCAGAAGGGTCCCCTAGATCTCCCTCTGAGGATGTCTCCTTCTCTGACATCCTAGAAATCCTTAGACAGAGGGGTGATTGGAAGACCTCTAACCCTACTGGGGATGAATCTGTGTATCTTGAGGCCTTTGGCTCTTGACCTTCCATCTCTTGCATGACACCACCTTATGACCAACTTTTGGGGGTCATTTTGTGGAAAGCATGAACCTCTCCAGATTCAGTGGAAGCCGTTCCGAGGAGGCTAAACAAATTTATGACAGCACCTTAGGACAAGTCTTTCCTTAGCAAGGGTGTTCCAGTTGATGCTATGGTGGTAGCAGCGGCCAACAAGAAGGAATTATCTGAGACGTCTTCTAATATCCATCCTCCTAACAAGGAGTCCAGGATGGTGGATAGGTACAGGAAGTGTACTTTTTCTTCAGCGGCATTTGCACTAAGCTCACTGAATTACCTGACTCATTTCCTTTGTCAGCAGAGGGATCTCCTGAAAGAGTTAGGAGATACCCTCCAAGGTTCAGTAGCTCTGGGTTCCATGGACAAGGTTTCCACGCAAGCTCTCCACCCTTACTTCCATAGCTAACTCCTCCATGAGGCTGATCTCGTATGCAGTAGATGGAGTGTGCAGGGCAGCCGCAGCAGGAATAGCCCTCAGGAGACATTCCTGGATGCGGCTTTGTAATTGTACAGAATCCTTCAAGTCTTCCTTCACTAACGTTCCCTTTGATGGTTTATCTCTTTTTGGACCCCAAGTGAGAGAGACTTTGACCAGGTGCGAGCAGGAAGGAAAAACCTTACCTGCTGTTTGAGTCCGTTTCTCTCTCCCATCCAGACCCTATCCCAAGGGTAGTGCAGGAGGGAAAATGTGGTTCCACAAATCCGAAAAAGGTTTTCCTCAGGCACAAGGTCAACCCTCCCCCAGGTGCAAAGGGGGAGGATATAATGGAAGACGCCGCCCTTGCAGTAGAGGAGGTCTGCAACATCAGGGAGACAGAGAAGCTTTCTCTGATCGTCCCTTCCATCGACCTTGAGGGGTTGCCCGACTGTCCGTCTCTGGAGGCAGTCGGGGGTCGTATATCACTGTACACAAGCACCTGGCTAACTATCACTCAAGATCGTTGGATACGCACAGTAATATCCAGAGGTTACCTGATTCTCTTTACTTCCAAACCCTCAAGAAACCGGTCTCTTCCAGACATACCACCCATCCAACTAGACCGTGCAACATCAGAGGTCATCTCGTTGCTACAAAAAGAGTCATCCAGGAAGTCCTCGCAGAGCAAGTAGGATCCAGAACTTACTCTTGATTCTTTTTAGTTCCAAAAAAGACAGGGGACTGGAGATCAGTTCTAGATCTCAGCAGGCTCAACAAGCATGCAAGAAAACCAAATTTCCGAATGGTCACTCCGCAGTCGATATTTCCCTTTATTGGGAAAGACAACTGGATGTGCTTAATCGATCTCCAGGATGCGTACTTGTTGTTGTGTCTTTCGGCTTATCCCGGTTAGGGGTCGCCACAGCGGAACTCCGGACCGCTAATGATTGGTAGTTGATTTTTACATGCCGAGTTACCAGCCCTGATGCACAACCTTCAACGAAGGTATGCCCATTCACGCATGTCTCCATGCAGACGACACTCTAGCTGAGAATCGAACCGGACAGCGTCTTACTGTGAGGCGACAATGCTACCGCAGCACCACCACTGCGGGTACCACATCAGAATGGACAGGCGCTCCAGGAGACAAGCTTCCGGCTTGGAGCCAGCCATTTTCAGTTCAGAACACTGCCCTTTGGCCTCACTACAGCCCTCAGAGTGTTTACCAATTGCATGGCAGTGGTAACTGCTCACCTGAGTCGTCAAGGATTCCAGGTGCTTCCACACCTAGACGACTGGCTCCTCACTGCTACCACCAAGCATCAACTCATAAGAACCAGGGACGAGACTCTATCCTTGTTTGCCAGCCTAGGCATCACTGTCAACTTGCAAAAGTCAGTCTTATCTCCCTCACAGCATATTGTATATCTAGGCTCAGAAATAGACACAACCACCATGTCAGTAAAGCTAACACAGGAAAGAGTGGAATCTCTATGCAGTCAGATCAGATCCTTATTAAACAAACAAGAGTCCAGGCCAGAGTAGTACTTCAAGTCCTAGGGACTATGGCTTCCGCCATCTTATTAGTTCCTCTTGCTCATCTACATATGAAGATTCTCCAGTGGATGCTGTTTGCACAATGGTCGATGCAAGACCTTCCGTTCTCTCACCAGATATTAATAACAAACGTATGCAAAAGGGATATGACATGGTGGTTGCACACAAAAATAGGTTGTCCACTTGTTCCTCCCCAAGTGAAATCAGTTTTGACCACAGACACTTCCCATATAGGGTGGGGGGCATTATCTGGGAAGGACATCCAAGGTACTTGGCAAAACCATGAGAACCACTTACACATCAATGTTTTGGAGATGAGAGCAGTGCTATATGCATCGCAAGCACTTCACAGCTCCCTTCCCACTGGAACGATTGAGATTCAGTCAGACAACATGTCTGTTGTGTGGTACATAAACAAGGGGGAACCAAGTCTTACCCACTTTGCAGAGGGGCCTTAAGAGTTTGGAAATGGGCGATGGATACTCAACGCTTCCTGATAGCAATGCATATCCTGGGGAAATCCAACATAATAGCGGACAAACTCAGCCGAGCAATTCTGATGCCTCACGAGTGGTTCCTGAATCCAATGGTTGTGAAAGAGATCTTTCACAAATGGGGCCAGCCTTGCTACGATCTATTTGCCACTTACCTGAACTCCAAATGCAGCAGCTACTTTGCCCTCATTCCCCATCTGGGGATGTCACCCAGGGATGCTCCAGTTCACGATTGGCCCCCGGGACTTCTCTATGCCTTTCCTCCCTTTCCACTCATACCCAAAGTAATACAGTTGAGTTCCTTGATCCTCATTGCTCCTTACTGGCCTCAACAAGTTTGGTTTCCTTTCCTGTAGCCCTACCTTTTGGAGGAACCATGGATTCTGGATCCATCTCCAGATCTCCTGATTCATCAGTCGGGACAGTTCTACCTCTCCATCCACACCCTCAAATTGACACTATGGCTGCTCCAATTCCACGTATAGCCAGGTGCATTCCCTTATCTCCAATGGTCAGACACATCCTAATCTCATCCCATAAACCTTCCACTCAGAAACTATATTGTAGCAAATGGAAAAGGTTTTCCCTTTGGGCTACAAACCGGGGCTTAGATCCATATACAGCTCCTTTTAGAATCCATTTTATCCGTCCTAACAACAATTTTTCATGAAGGAGTGGCAGCCACTACAGTTAGAGTTTAATTAGCTGCCATTTCCAATTTCCATTTTGTTTTCATGGGAAATCCAATCATGTAACACTCCCTCTGTAAAACTTTCTTAAAATGAGTTCTTCTTCTTAGGCCCCCAGTAAAACAACCTTTAGAACCCTGGGTCTTGAATTTAGTCCTCTCATCTTTGATGTCTGCACTCTGTGAACCATCCTCGTCGTCAGACTTAAAATTGTTATCATGGAAAACCCTGTTCTTGGTAGCTATAACATCGGCTAGGAGAGTCTCAGAACTTCAAGCCCTAACTATTCGATGATCTTACATTATCTTTCGCAAGGATAGTCTCTGTTAGGACAAAAACTTCCTTTCTCCCTAAGGTATGGTCAGAACGCAACCTGAATACTACCATTGAGCTGCCTGTGTTTTTTCCAAACCACTCTAATAAATCAGAGTATAGACTTCACCAGCTAGATGTCCACAGGATACTCAGATTCTATATACAGGACTAAAGAATTCAGGAAATCTGATCAACTTTTTTTTCCTTTTCTGATAAAAGAAAAGGCTTACCTGTTTCAAAAATTACTCTTTCAAAATGGCTTTCGGATTGCATATCCTTTGCTTATCAACAAGCTGGTAGACAATTACCATTAAAAGCTAAAGGTCACTCTACTAGGGCTGTAGCTACTTCATGCGCCTTTAGATCTAGGCTCCCAATTGATACTATTTGTGCAGCAGCTACTTGGGCAAGACCACATACGTTTGTCACTCATTACAAATTGGATTTGGCCTCCCGGGACAGGTCATCCTTTGGGTCCATTGTGTTGAAGAGCCTCTTTGCTTGAGCCACCTGGGATAGAGGTGCTAGGGACGCTGTCCCATCCAGCAAGAATTATGGCGAGACAGGACTACATAACATAAAGAAGTTATGTACTTAACATAACATTCCATGTTTGTAGTCCATCTCACCTATATTCTTACATCCCTCCCTCCAACTCCCTTCCCGTTTCTGGGGGATCTAGTGGACCTTTTTTGGGGGCTGCCTGACTTTGCTCTTTATTGTCCACCTGGAATGGATTATGTTTCTAATCCCTTCCTGTATTTTACAACTTTTTTCTTATTATTATTACCTGATGGGTATTTATTACTTTCTTGCAAACTAGGTCTGGGGAATTGCCTTGAGGCACCATGGGATAGGGGCCAGCCTCGAGCCAGTGAAAAGCTCTCATGCTTTAGTTTAGGCTGAGTCGGAGCTGAATATCTTCTCCGATTCCCATCCAGCAAGAATATAGGTGAGATGGACTACAAACATGGAACGTTATTATACGTACATAACTTCTTTTTTTTTGAAATTTTGCTTTATATATGGTATACCACTGTGTATCCTGAAGGAGGCAAATATTAGAGTAAATGTTCAGTAGAAGACCTAGCCATACACTGGCTCTCTGCTTACTTCTTGAGCATTTAACATTAAGAAAGCATCCTGTCACCTGTTGTCACTTCTCCAAGCACCCCCCGTCTTCTGCATATTTTTATTGTATTTACTTCTTATTTTACTCTCTGCTTTTTCTCATCTTTCTCTCTCCACCCTCAGAAAGCTGATACTCTACTTTCACAACACTGTCTTTGCTGCGTCTTTCCAATTAATCCCGATCAAACAAGGGTTATAAAATTCTTTCCTTTTTTCTTAATTTCACACAGCTATTCCTGATGAATCTATCCACCAACTCCACTGGGCCCAGTATTTCTGCTTCTTTTTACCTACAAATTTGTCTGATTTTATTTTTGCTAGTCTTTCATCTTGTATTCTTCCCCAACTACCCCCTGTTGACTCTTTCCATTTGTCTGCCTCCTTTCTCCAAGTCATTCTTGTCCAGCACTGCCTCCCTTTCCTTCTCCTTTCTTTCAATTCCCCTGTACTGGTTACACAGTGCCCTGCACTTCTTGTCTACTACAGCTTCTCTTCCCCTTCCTCCTGTTTATACCTATCCTTTCCTCTCGAAGATATGCTACACCACTGCTTTGCTCTTCTTCAGTCATTGTATACACGTTCCATGTAGAATTTACTGTAACCTGAATTACTGTTTTGAAACCAGGATGAAGAGTATGGCTTTTCACGTGGCTGTCAGACTTTCAGTGGAGATTCCACCTGCTTTATCCTCCTCAGGTCCGGGTTCAATTACAAGATGGCTTAGTTACTTTCTATATTACAGTAGTTGCATTTTTAAAAGTGTAGCAATTGCCTCAGAGATGGAAAGAATGGGTAACCTTCTGGAAAGACCAAGATGTAGCGTAACTTTTACACATCGGTAAAACCCCCTGAGATGTTTCCACTGTTTCTGACATTTACTGTGGGGGCAAGGGACAGTTTCTACAGTGACAAGTGGTAAACCATCCACATACTGAGAAGTTTCTTCTGCTGTTAAAAATCATAGGAATTCTATGGGAGTTAAGCTGATTATACTCTTGATGTTTTGCTCTGTTATTTTGCAGTGACGTTTGTTTGCTTATTACTGTAACTGGATGGTTGGGCTGGTGTAAAGACAGTTTTTTGGCAAGCCTCAGGTCATACATCCTGTTTAATAAGTAGAGCTGTACTGGTGTATACAACATTTGTACACATCAGTAATATATAATAGTTAGCATTAATGCAGTATTTCCAGGAGTAATACTTAGCACAAAGAAGTTAACACAACGTACAAAGGGAATAACAAGTCATATCCATCCAACCATCCATCCACAACCATTTTTGCACGTGGGGTTAGGGTGTCACAACAACAGTGGCAATCCTGTAGAGCCAATGTTCACAGTGAGAGGTGGCTAGCCCAGCTGCGACTTGTGTCATTGTGTGTGGGGGATAATGGCAGAGCACACAAACAAACTTACAGCCAATTTAGTGTGTCCAGTCCACTTACTGCATGTCTTTGGAATGTGGGAGGAAAATAGAGCACCTGTGAAAACCTACACAAACATAGGGAGTACATGCATACTCCACAAAGTAGGCACCCCAGCTGAGAATCATACTGATGGACCTCTTTGCAGTGAGGCGACAATGCATTTAGTTGTTTCTTAGATTGACAACCCAACCACCGTTAATGGCATGAGAATTTGTAATCTTCTTGAAGCAGTTTGAAATTTTTCTTCAATGCATTACATGTACTAAATTTTCTAATACTTTGTGGTAGGGAATTCCAGGCTGCAGGAGCTAGTTTTGAAAAAAACTTTCTCTCTTGCAGCTCTTGCCAATTTGGGCATTAGCAGGCACAGTGAGGTTTTTCTCTCCAAGGACCATGTCTTCTTAGGACACTTTATGCCCCTATTAGATGAAAATCCTTGTGGTTTTAAATTTACATTTGGATAGGATTACTATTTGAGAAGCAATGGAAATCAAATATTTACTTTTGTAAAAGGAATCTGTCTGTAGAGGAATGAGAGGCTTTGGAGAGTAAAGGCCCACTGCACCAGGAACTTGTACTTTTGTCAGCTTGGGCTTTTAAGACAGCATTGATAGAGTGATTGAAAGAATACCGCAGCGAGAGACTTGGCAATATAACTGATAACATGAAAGCACTGCAGGTGCGAAGGACTTGATTGGACATATCTCAGGGACCAATTTACAGATAAAAGATCTAACTAGTAAAATGCTGACACACAAAGTAGACGAGGATAAAAGATCTCGTAGGTTAAACAATTCTGAGGCCACTGATCTCTCTTTTTTTTCTCTGTCTTATTGTAACCATTTTGAACTCTCTCAACTACCTTCAGACAGTTATCACCTTCCCTTTTTTTAGCAAGGTGTGGACAGTTATTAAAAAAATATAATATCAGAGTATATTTACTTTACATAACTGTTTATCAGTATCTGGGTATAAGGTAATAGCTCATAGAAAAGTCTGAAGAAAGTACACGTGCTAAGAAAAACAAAAGTCTATTTAGACTGTACATGTTGGATGTCCTTCAAGGATGCATCTGCAGTCATCACATATGGGTTGTCCTGCCTCAGGCAGCCCGTCGGTCGGCCGGATTCCAAAGTCTGGGTCCGGCGTCGGCTGATGTCGCACATTCCCAGACGTCAGAGTGCCTGGGGTATAAAAGCATCGGCCGACACCATCTTCCTCAGTCTTTCTTGCCGCGTGGTGCCCGAAGCAGAAGCAGTTCGCAAGTGCCAGTCGGCCAGCTCCTGTAATTCAGCTAACCGAAGACTTCAAAAGCTAAGTACCCCGTTGGGGACTCTTTCTTGCCTCAGCCAATGTCAGATAAAGTTAATAATTGTTTAACTTGTGGGAAACAAATACCTCATAAGGATTTCCACTCTTACTGCCTCCCCTGTTTAGGCCCAGACCACGATGTCTCGGCCTGTTCAGCCTGTGCTTCCTTCAACTGACGCACTCTTAGACGTCGGTCGGAGTTCGCAGAGGAGTTTTTTGGGGCTAGTTTTGCATATAAAATGCTGTCGGAGACCCCGACTTCACATTTAATTAGAAACGGAAAGACAAGGACCGACACACGCGGGCCGCAGTTTCGGCTGAAACCGCGGCTAGGCCTACCGCGAGTGTCTCGGTCTCGGCTGATACCGAGTCCTTGGTACTTCCGAACCCCGAAACCGCTCAACCGACAACCTCGGCCCCGGAGGCCCCTGACGAGTCGGTTATTGAATTTACTTCAGAAACTGGTGTCTTGGAAGCTTCCGACACCATTCCTCTAGACAAATCTAAACCAGCACGTGGTGCAGCCAGGCCTCCTGCATCCATGTCTATAAAGGCATTCACCAGGGCTAAAGCTGCTAAACACACAAAAACTATGCCTCCCAGGGTTATTCCTCAGGGACCCACTTCTAGTTCACAGATCCTAACTTTGGCAGAGGACCTTATCTCTTTAATCAGGGGCTCTCAGCCCCATCCAGACAGGGGCTCTCAACCCCCTCTAGACAAAAGGCCCAGGGTTGAGCCCTCTGATCCCCTCTCCTCAGAGGAGGCCTCTGATGGCTCTGTTCTCAGACGCCCAGGAGGAGGCCTTTTCGGCCTACAAGGATTCGGATGCAGAGGAATCTATCCCCTCAGCCTCCCGTCCTGAAGAGCTATCCTTCGGGGAGACCCTTCACTGTATGAGAGAGCATTTCAAATGGCAGGGCCAGGAATTTTCGTATTCCAGGAAAAGATTAAGAACCTTTCTACATTTACCTCAGCATAGACCTTTGGCTATTCCTCCTGTTTTTTGAATGTCATTGATGATGTGTACTCTGAGTCTAGTATAACCCCTGACACTCTGCCTCCGGCCCCTGTTAAACCCGATAGGTATTACAGGGTCCCGGACTCACATAATTTTCTTTACAAGGCCCACTCTGCTGATCCAGAAACTATTTCCCAGGGCCCTAAGGGGGTTGTAGCGGCCACTACTAAAAACCCACTCCCCTCTGAAAAGGAGTCCAGGGCTTTAGAGAGATGGGGTAAAAAAGTGTATACTTCTGCCACTCTTTCTATGAGGGCATTAAATTGTCAATTTCATATGATACAGTACCAAGAGTATTTGTTAGATGAATTGCATAAGAAACTATCTTCTTCTGAACCCCTTGATCGCAGATCCCTTCAGGATCTGGTACACAACTCCCAGCAGGTTAGCAACCATTTCTTGCAGTGTTGTTATGATGCATTGGAAGCTTCATGTAGGTCAGCAGTGACAGGTGCAGTCATACGTAGGCATGCTTGGCTGAAGGAACAATCTCTGCCAGACCATGTTAAAGCTAAGCTTCTGGATGCTCCACTGGAAAAGCAAAAATTATTTGGTTCCACTGCTCAAGAGGTCTTAAAGAAATTTGAGGAAAAGGCGAAATCTGTACAAACAGTTAAGGATTTTCTTCAAGTCCAACCACCAAGATTCAGCAGAAATTGGCCTACCAAGAATTGGTCCTTTCCGGACACAGAAAGATTTCAGAGAGGCAGGAACAGGCGTGCCAGAGGTAGAGGGCAAGCTAGGGGCTCCTACAGAGGCCGTCAATGGCAGCCTCCAAACCAGAGAGGTAGTGCAGGACCTACAACTGCTACACAAGGACAGACTCCATGACTTTGCTTTGACTCTGCCAACCAGGGCTCAATTAGAAGCACCTTTAGGCGGAAAGCTTTCTTTATTCTCAAAAAATTGGCACAGCATTACAAGGGACAAATGGACACTGCAAATAATAGACAACAGATACAGATTCCATTTCCACACACTGCCAAAAAGAAAAGGCATGCCAGACCTGCCACCAAATCAAAGGGCAGAGGCTTTGAAACAAATCTCCAACTTAATACAAATGAAAGCTATAGAAAAAGTTCTCTTTCAGAACAAGGCCAAGGATTTTATTCCAGACTATTCCTTGTTCCAAGAAAAGAAAATCAATGGAGACCTGTTCTTGACTTGTCCGCTCTGAATACTTATCTCATTGAGCCAAAATTCAAAATGCTGACTCTACAGCAACTCCTTCCCATGCTGGGCAAGGGGTCTTGGCTGGTGACTCTAGACCTCAAGGAGGCATACCTGCATGTCCCTATCAGACAAAGTTGCAGAAGACACCTCAGATTTCTTGCACGGTCAGAGCATTATCAATTCTCAGCATTGCCCTTTGGCTTATCTACTGCAACCAGAGTATTCACGAAATGCCTGGCATCAGTAATTGCACACTGCAGACTTCAGGGGATTCAAATATACCCATATCTGGACGACTGCCTTATACAAGTGGACAGCCAACAAACTTTGGTAAAGGACTTAAATTATGCCATCCACCTTCTGCAGGCCTTGGGATATACAGTCAACATGCACAAATCAAGACTTGTTCCATCCCAAAGAATAACCTTTCTGGGTGCGGATCTAGACACAACCACCCAAATGGCCTTTCTCACAGAAGAAAAACAAAGACAACTACCGGATTACTTCAGGAATCTTACAAGACAAACTCGGCTGACTGCAAGGAAAATCCTGCAGGCCCTGGGTTACATGGCATCCTGCATTCTTTTGATCCCACAAGCAAGGCTGCATATGAGAAAACTACAGTGGTACCTAAGGAGTTTATGGACTCAGCACAGTCACAGCTTAGAAACTCTGATCCCACTCATTCCGTGCCTCCAAAAGGAATTTCTGTGGTGGGCTCAGGCCAGCCAGTCCAACAGGGGGCTACCCTTCACAAAGCCAAAAGCCACCCAAACTATTACAACGGACGCTTCAGACCAAGGTTGGGGAGCACACATGGAGGGCAGATGTATTCAAGGACAGTGGTCACAAAAGGAGCTACGCATGCGCATAAATCAAAAAGAAATGCTAGCAGTGATACATGCAATCGAGGCTTTAAAGCTCTTTCTGCATCAAGGCCACCTACTAATAAGGACAGACAACACCACAGTTATGTGGTACATAAGCAAGGAGGCACCCATTCCTACCCTCTTTGCAGACTGGCAATGAATCTATGGGATCTTTCCTTGAAACTCAATATACAGCTGCAATCCCAGTTTGTGCCAGGGAAAGACAATATACTGGCGGACAGCTTAAGCAGAAATATCATGGATGCACATGAATGGATGCTGCACCCAGACATCTTTCTAGAGATAACACAATCATGGGGAGGCCGGACATATATCTATTTGCCTCCCCCCACAATCATCAACCGAAGAAATTCTGCTCAAGGACATACCACCCACAAGCGTGGAAAGTGGACGCCCTCTCTTTCAGCTGGAGAACTTTAACAGTGTATGCATTTCCGCCTCTTCCATTAATGACCAAGGTGTTACTGAAGATCAGGACAGAGCAGCCAAAAGTGATTCTGATAGCTCCGGACTGGCCAAGACAGCACTGGTACCCACTGCTAAAGAGCATGTCACGTACGAAACCATGGCCTCTTCCTCTATGGCCACTTCTACTGACTCAGCACAATTACAAAACTCTGCATTCCAACCTGAAAACATTGCAACTAACAGCCTGGAAAATACCTTGACTCCTCCTCAGGATAAGCTATCCCAGAGAGTGAAGGATATTATTATGGAAGCTCGCCAGCCTTCCACAAGAAAGGCATATTCAGCAAAATGGAAAAGATTTCTCATTTGGAACACCACAAAGGGCCTAGATGCGATGAACATGGCACATATCCTGGAATATTTGGCAGAAATGTTCCACAATGGTCTGTCTTATTCTTCCATTAAAATTCATGCTTCAGCAATTTCAGCAGAGTACAATACTGATCCACCTGTCTTCTCTCATCCTCTCCTAAGACAGTTTCTAAGAGGAATCAAAAACCTCAAACCTCCAAGGAAACCACCTCTACCTGCTTGGGACCTTAACTTTGTGTTGGAAAAACTAACGCTGCCTCCCTTTGAACCAGCAGCATCTGCAGATCTACAGTACCGGTCATGGAAGACTGCCTTCCTTCTGGCCATAACCTCAGCAAGAAGAGTATCTGAGTTACAGGCCCTGATGGCAATACAGCCATTCCTTATTTTTCATCAGGGCAGAGTTTCATTGAGAACCAATCCTACATTTATGCCAAAGGTGGTATCCAGGGTTTCATTAAACCAAGCTATTCACTTGCCTACCTTCTTTCCAAAACCATAAAACAAAGGAGAGAAACTTCTGCACACCCTGGACATACACAGACAGTTGCGCTACTACTTGGACAGAACTAAAAGTTACAGAAAAACTGACCAGCTGTTAGTAGCATATGCTGCTGGTACACCAGGAAAAGCAATTTCCAAACAGAGAATTTCAAAATGGATAGGGAATTGCATTCGTTTTTGTTACTCCTTTCATGGAAAAACTGTGCCAGCTAACATTAGACCTCATTCCACGAGAGCCACAGCCACCTCCACAGCCTTCTTAAGAGGGGTGGCTACCAAGGACATTTTAGAAGCGGCCACATGGAGCTCCGTGCATACATTTGCCAAGCATTACAATTTACCTTTATACTCCAGATCCAGAGCAGGCTTTGCTACGGCAGTCCTGCAGGGTATCTTAGCTACACCATCCTTTACTTAGTACCTCCACCCCCAGATTGGCTATGGTACTCTACCCATATGTGATGACTGCAGATGCATCCTTGAAGGACATAGTACAGTTTTGTACCTACCATAAATGTAGATGTCCGATAGGTATGCATTTGCAGTCAGGTTTACCCTCCCTCCTTCCCCTCTGTGGTATTTCTTGGGTATTTACCCCTCTTATAGCTAGCTGGGGGGGATCTATTATGGTGTATTTGTTTTTATATTACTGTGCATGTTTGGATTTTTAAATGCATCTCTCCAAATTTAGCCTTCCTTAGAGGGCACCTGGCATCTGGGGCAAGAAAAACTGAGGAAGATGGCGTCGGCTGATGCTTTTATACCCCAGGCGCTCTGACGTCGGAGAATGTGCGACATCAGCCAACGCCGGACCCAGACTTTGGAATCCGGCCGACGAAGGGCTGCCTGAGGCAGGACAACCCATATGGGATGACTGCAGATGCATACCTATCGGACATCTACATTTATGGTAGGTACAAAACTGTACTTTACTTTGTTCCTGATGACAGCTCTGTTTATTTATGCAGTGTTTATAAGTTTGGATGATGGCTGCTACTGGTTCATGAAGTGCATTTTAATCAAGCAGTTAAGTACATTTAATTTGAGAGGTTCAGGGAAACAAGGATGCAAGTGAAATGTATCTTACCCTCAGTGTGAGGGCAAGACAGTTTTTGGGGGGCAGGGGGTCCATGGGTAGGTTTCAAAGACCATGATCTTGGGAGAAGTGTACAACTATTTCTGGAATGTAATGAAAATAAAGTCCATAAGAAGGTACGACAAAAGGTGCAAAAAAATCAACAAATTGAGGCATTCAGTTGGACAAGAAACATGCTGAAGAAGTTAGTGAATTTCATTAATAGCGTAGGATGTAAAAAATCTTTCATTTTGGAAAGTTTTAAGTAGGGAAGCAGTACTGATGTAAAATAAAACAAAGAGAAAATATCAGATCAAGTTGTTTTCATTTGGTCTTCAACCTGTGGGACACTGATTTTGGACAGATCTGACTTGGCCGCCTTTTACCAGCATTGGATCCGAGCTTCAAGCTCCTTCTCTACCCATAATGGCCCTGTCTCCTTCCTCCCCTCAGATCATGTTTGCTGTGTGTAATGCTAGCATCATGGTCTGTGCTCTATGCAGTTTTGGTAAGAGTTTTTTGTGCTTTGGCTATACTTTTCTAACTTTCTATCTCCCTTTTCACTTTTTCCTTCTTTTCGGGCTCGGGCGTTGGTCGTTAGGTTAAAAATAAAAATAAAAAATTTCCCTTCTGCTTTCCCCTCTCTGTTTCCTTTCTAGTGTGCGTGTATGTGTTATGGCTCTCTTTGTCCAATCACTACTGAAACACCGAAACCTGGATTTAGAAAGTGCACGGAGTGTGGCCATAAGCTCTCCCCAGCAGATGGCCACACTGTCTGTGTAATTTGTTTAGGTGTCCCATACCTTGATTCCTGCTGCTCTATCTGTGTGGGGTTCAATCCCCATGCACTGATTGACAGGAGGAATAAGCTCATTCTTAAGCGCCTCCTCCTACCACGGAGGCCCCAGCTTCTACTCCAGCTTCCTCTGCCCCGGCCTCTGGGACTCAACCTTCCACTAAGAAGACCGGGGATGGAGAGAAGTGCAAGCATAGGGACTGGTATAGGCCGAGGAAGCAGTCCCCTGGCTCTGTTCTCCTTGCTTCTCCTCGGAGCCGGAGGTGTCTCAGGTCTGCACCCTGGTGTTTGCTTCCCCTCCCTGCCTCTCTAAGCCGGTGTTGGCTGTCTCTTCTGCCAGATCCACCCTGCAGCCTCTCTGAAGCTGAGGTTGTCAGGATGATGTGGAGATTCATCCGCACACAGATTCAGATGGGAGTCTTGCCTGTCTCTTACCCCTCCGGGGCTTGGGGTATGCAGTCAGCCTTTATCCTGATCACTCCTTCTCTGATCCAATCCCCGGCTTCAGATTCTTTGGGTCCGAGGCCCCTCGGCATTGAGGGATTGGCGCTGATGGTGCCATGTACCTCGACATTAGACCATTGGCTCCGACCGACTCAGAGCAGTAGCCTCAGCACCGGATCCGATGTGGTGTTGTCGGCTGAGTATTTTGGAGCCAAGCTGTCCACTCGGGGTCTCGGCACCTGGCGGTTCGGCTCCAACTCCCCCATTGAGTCAGAAGATTACGGTCATGGTCCCAGGTCCAGGTGTGCGTCCTCCTTCTCCTTTCAACGTGGTGGAGAGGGTCCTCTCCGTTCCATCGAGACCCTTGACCTGTTTCGTCCTCCGAGTCCTTCTTGACTCCCTCTGTGTCTGGTCCTGATTCTGTCATCCTGGCCTCTTAAGGAGAGCCTGCTGCCTCTCTGTCCCAGGGTGTTCCCCCATGACAACAGCATGATGTTTTCGAGTCCTCCCCTGAGACACCCGCCCAAGGAGGTTCCTCAGAAACACATGTGTAAAAGGAGGCGCTTAGACTCCCCGCTGAAGTCCCTCATGGAGGACACCAACTTGGACGAAAGAGAGGATTCCCCACTGGTCACCCCCAGAGGATGTCTCCTTTGGAGACATCATGTAGAATCCTTTGTCAGTGCAGGGGGTGGTCTGCCCAAAAACCCAACCCTGATGAGTCAATGTTCCTGGAGGCATTTGGCGAAGAACCCTCTATATCTTGGGTGTCCCCTCCCGTGGATTGTTACTTCTTGGGAGTGGAAGAGCCTACCATGCTGGACCCTATCCCCAAATGCCCTGACAAGATCCTCAGAGCCCCATCTGACAAACTGCACTGGTCGAAGGGATCCCCTGTTGATGCCATGGTGGTGGCGGCCACCAAGAAGGAGCTTGCGCAGGAGAGCTCCATGGTCCAGCCGCTGGACTGAGAGTCTAGGACCGTGGATCATTTTGGGAAGTGGGTCTGTGCTTCAGCAACGTTCTCTGCATGTGCGCTGAACTACATGGCCACGTGATTAGGCTTCAGCGAGACCTAGTTAAAGAGGTCAATGAGTCTACCTCAGAGTCCATGTCGGTGGGGAAGAAGGTTTTCTGCTCTCGGATGGCCACCCTCACCTCTATTGCCAATACCTCTATGCGGCTTCTATCTCACACTACCAAGGGTGTCACTAGAGCAGCCAAAGTAGGTGTTGCCATCAGACGTCATGCCTGGCTCTGACTTTGTACCTTTTCAGAGACCTTTAAGGTGTCTTTTACAAATGCCCCGTATGATGGTTCCACTCTCTTTGGAAAATCTGTACTTGACACATTAGTCCAGAGCGAGAAGGACAGGACGACTCTGTCTCCCATCAGAATCCACTTCCCAACCCTTCAACGAATCTTCCTCAGGAATCAGCAAGAGGTGAAGAAGATGTGGATGTTCATCGTGTGTCACTGTTGCAGTCATTACACTTGGGTTATCCTGCTGGCAGGCTACCCGCAGTCGGCCAGAATTCCAAAGTCTAGGTCCGGCGTCAGTTGCTGTCGCCTCTTCCCCGACGTCAGTGCGCCAGGGGTATAAAAGATGCAGCCAATGCCATTTTCTTCAGTCTTTCTTGCCGCGCGGTGCCCGAAACAAAAGCAGTTCGCAAGTGCCGGTCAGCCGACTCCTGAGATTTTCGAAATCGAATTTCAGAACCAAAGTCTTCAATAAAGCTAAGTACCCCATTGGGGAAACTTTTTCTTGCTCCAGACCGATGTCAGTAAAAGTTAACAATTGTATTTCTTGTGGGAAGCAAATTTCTCAGAAGGATTTCCACTCTTACTGTATTCCTTGCCTAGGCCCTGACCACAACGTTATTAGTTGTCTGTTTTGTGCTAGATTCAACAAACGCACTATTAAGCGTCGGTTTGATTTTGCTTTACATTACTTTGGCCGAAGGTTTAACTACATAATGCCATCGGTACAACCGACGACCGGAATTCATAAAAAACACAAAGACAAGGAAAAGGACAGGCATCCGAGGTCCAAAACCGACGACGAAGCCGCTTCTAGGCCAGTCGCCGGTTCTCAGTGAGGCGCTTTCACAGCCCCTGACACCCGCTACCTCAGAACCACAGGTCTTATCCGACTCCCACATGGAGACACCTAGGCTTCTGGAAACTCAAGGTATTGGGCCTGTGGAAACTATTCCCTCAGATGGGTCCGGAGCCGCTGAGCAGGCATCTGCTTCTGAGGGTGTTTTTCAGACCTTCACAGCTTACTATTAAGTCCACTACAGCAGCCAAGACAAAGTCAAAAACACCATTAAAGACAAGGAAACAAGTACAGCATTCTCCAAAACAGTCATCCATGCCAAAGAAACAGATGCTTAAAATGGCAGAGGACCTAATTACTTTGATCAGGGGTTCTCATCCCCCTCCTGATAAAAGGCCTAGGCAAGACACTGACACTGACTCCTCTGACCAGGTTTCTATTTCCTCTGATTCCTCCTCAGATCAGGGATATTCTCTCCCTCCCTATGAGGACTCTGATGCAGAAGAATCTATACCCTCAGTCTCTCCACCTGAGGATTATTCTTTTGGGGAAACCTTGCACACCATGAGGGAACATTTCCATTGGGAGAGCCAGGATTATTCAGAATCCAAGAAAAGGCTCAGAGACTTTTTTTATTGCCTCAGCATAGGCCCCTAGCTATCCCCCCTGTGCTTGACATTGTCTGTCTCCTGATTCTTTACCCACTGCACCAGTCAAGCCAGACAGGTACTACAGGGTCCCAGGCTGTCATAAGTTTCTTTATAAAAACCTTGCTGCTGACCCAGAAACAATTTATCAGGGTCCCAGAGGGGTTCAGGCTTCCACTACAAAAAACCCTGTCACCTCTGATAGGGATTCTAGAGGTCTGGATAGATGGAGGAAAAATGTTTACACGTCTGCTATTTTAGCTGTAAGGGCTTTAAACTGCCAGTTTCACATGCTTAAATATCAACAGTACCTCATGTCTTTGTTAAAACAGAAAATGCTTACAAACTCAGAATGTCCTGACAATAAGGAAATGCAGGATTTATTGCATGCAGCTGAACAAGTGGGAAAGCATACTCTGCAATGTGATTTTGATTCATTAGAGGCTTCTTGTAGAGCCGCAGTTACAGGCTCTGTCATTTGAAGGCATGCTTGGTTGAAAGAACAAAGTTTACCCGAACATGTTAAAGTAAAATTATTGGATGCTCCACTACAGCATGATACTTTGTTTGGTGTTAAGGCAGAAGAGGTGTTAAGAAAGTGGAGGATAAAGCAAAATCAATGCAGACAGTAAAGGATTTCTTACAGGTTCAACCACCTAGGTTTAGCAGAAACTGGCCTTCAAAAAATTGGTCCTTTCCAGTTTCAGACAGGCCAGAAAGAGGCAGATACAGACGCCCAAGAGGCAGATCTCCGCCCCAAGGCTCATACAGACCTAAACAATGGGGTGCTTCAGCCCCCAAAGGAGGAGAAGAGAAATCACAGCCTTATAGGAAACAATCCCAATGATTTCCCTCTACAAATGCCAAGCACTTACCTTTTGGCAGCTCCCTTAGGGGGAAAGCTAGCACTTTTCTCACAAAACTGGCACATGATCACCCAGGACAAATGGGTACTGAATATTGTCTCCCAGGGTTACAGGTTCCACTTTCACACCCTTCCAAAATCAAAAGGTATGCCGGACCTGCCACAAAACCAATGAGCAGAGGCACAAAAACAAATTTCTGCTTTCATGGACATGAGAGCTATTCAAAGAGTACCACAGCAAGAACAGGAGCAAGGATTTTACTCTAGACTTTCCTGGTACCCAGAAAGGAGAAAGCATGGAGACCAATACTGGACCTGTCAATCCTAAATACTTTCCTGGATGTTCCAAAATTCAAAATGTTAACACTGCAGCAACTTCTACCCATGCTGGGCAAGAAGGCTTGGCTAGTTACTTTGGACCTCAAGGAGGCATACCTGCATGTCCCAATCAGACAGTCTTGCAGAAGATACCTCAGATTCATAGCTGGCTCAGTGCATTACTAATTCTCTGCACTGCCCTTTGGCTTATCTGCTGCGCCCAGGGTCTTCACAAAATGTCTGGCACCAGTAATTGCATTTTGCAGACAAAAAGGAATTCAAATATATCCCTACTTGGACGACTGTCTTATTCAAGCAGAGAGCAAGGACATTCTACTAAAGCATCTGGCATTTGTAAAAAGATTACTAATTTGCCTAGGGTACACAATAAACGAAAAGAAATCAAAACTAGTGCCCTCTCAAGAGATAATATTCCTGGGTGCAAGCTTAAATACAACTGCCCAGATAGTTTATCTCACGCAGGACAAGCAAAGGTAACTGATGCATTACTTTCAAATGATGGCAACAAAGACCCAGCTCCCTGCAAGAAAAATTCTGCAGGCCCTGGGCTTCATGGCATCTGGCATTCTACTAATTCCATATGCAAGACTGCATATGAGAAAACTACAATGGTATCTAAAAATTGTTTGGACTCAACATTGCCACAGCCTGGAAACACTAATAACTCTAATTCCCTGCCTGCAACAGGAGTTTCGATGGTGGGCACTGGCCTGTCACCACAACAAGGGACAGCCTTTCACCTTACCCACAGCCAGGCAGACAGTAACAACAGATGCATCAGATTATGCCTGGGGGGCACACTTGGCAGGAAAATGTATTCAGGGCACATGGCCCAAGGAACAAATGCATCTTCACATCAATCAAAAAGAGATGCTAGCAGTACCGAATGCCCTGACAGCCTTCAAGGATCTACTACATCCAGGGCAACTATTACTAAGGACGGACAATACCACAGTTATGTGGTACATAAGCAAGGGGGCACACATTCCTACCCCCTCTGCAGGCAAGCCATGACTTTGTGGAACACAGCACTGACCTATCAAGTACATCTGCAGGCACAGTTCCTGCCAGGAATGAAAAATACACTGGCAGACAAACTAAGCAGAAATCTCATGGATCCTCACGAATGGAAACTAAATCCACAGGTCTTCAGCATGATAACATGGAAATGGGGATGCCCAGACATAGATCTTTTTGCCTCCCCTCACAACTACCAACTACAGAGATTCTGCACAAGAACTTATCACTCACAAGCATGGAAAGTGGATGCTCTATCATTCAGCTGGAAAACCCTGACAGTTTATGCCTTTCCTCCACTGCCTCTTTTTCCCAGGTGCTCCTAAAAGTCAGACAAGAGAAGCCAAAAATGATCCTGATTGCCCCAAACTGGCCACACCAGCACTGGTACCCAATCCTAAAGAGCTTGTCTCAAGGCCCAGTCTGGCGTTTACCTCAAATTCCTCATCTTCTGACTCGACAAAACAATCAGATTCTGCAGAGTCAACTCAGAACCTTAAATCTGGCTGCATGGCAGGTAATATAGCGACTCAGACCACACCTCTCTCTAAAGCTGTTATGAATGTCATTTTAGAAGCCAGGAGGCCCAGCACTAGGAAATCTTATGCAGAAAAATGGAAGAGATTCTGTGCTTGGAACCAGGCACAAGGACTCGAACCACTTGTTCCAAATATACCTCAGATTTTACAATACCTAACTGAGATGCTGGACAAAGGCCTATCCTTCCCATCAGTTAAGATCCATGCCTCTGCCATTTCAGCTCATTACAATACGGAACCTCCTATTTTCTCTCATCCACTACTAAGGCAGTACCTCAGAGGGGCAAAAAATATAAGATCCCCAAGGAGAGCACCACACCAGTACCTACTTGGGACCTCAATTTTGTTTTGGAAAAGCTCACACTACCTCCTTTTGAGCCAGGCAATACAGCTGATATAAAATTCTTATGATGGAAAACTGCTCTGCTCATAGCAATAACTTCAGTAAGAAGAGTCTCAGAGTTAAAGGCATTAATGGCAGTGGAACCTTTTATCATTTTTCATCAGGACAGGGTCTCTCTAAGGACAAACCCAACATTTATGCTAAAGGTAGTATCCAGTGTGGCTCTTAACCAAACCATTCATTTGCCAACATTCTATCCAAATCCCCAGAATAAAGGGGAGAGACTTCTGCAAGCTTTGGACATACACAGACAGCTACGCTTCTACTTGGACAAAACAAAAGCTTTCAGAAAAACTGAGCAGCTGTTTGTAGCTTATGCTGCAGGATCAAAAGGAAAGGCTATCTCAAAGCAGACTATTTCAAAATGGCTAGGACACTGCATCCGCTTCTGCTATTCACAACATGGCAAATCAGTGCCTAAGGGCATTAGGCCACATTCTACAAGAGAAGCAGCCACTTCAGCAGCCTTCCTCAGAGGAGTACCAACCAAAGATATTTTAGAGGCTGCAACCTGGAGTTCAGTGCACACTTTCACCAAGCACTACCACTTACCTCTCTACTCTAAATCCAGAACAGGCTTTGCCACTGCAGTTCTGCAGGGCCTGGTAGCCTCTCCTAATCCTATTTAGGCCCAGCCACCCAACCTCAGCTTTGGGATTCAACCCAAGTGTAATGACTGCAACAGTGAAACACGATGAACATAGTACAGTTGTGTACCTACCATAAATGTAGATGTTCGAGTGTATTCACTGTTGCAGTCCAGGTTACCAACCCACCATCCCCCTTTTCTTTGCTGGGACTTTTCTGTACTTCTCAATTCTATACAACCTATGTGGTGTATTTGCTTGTAGATGAAAGAAATGTTTATTTTAGTACATGCATGCTTTTTGGCATAATTTTTTCAGCCTACCTATTTGGGGGCACCTGACATCAGGGGCAAGAAAAACTGAAGAAAATGGCGTCTGCTGCATCTTTTATACTCCTGGCACACTGACATCAGGGAAGAGGCGACAGCAACCGACACCAGACCTAGACTTTGGAATTCTGGCCGACTGCGGGTAGCCTGCCAGCAGGGTAACCCAAGTGTAATGACTGCAACAGTGAATACACTCGAACATCTGCATTTATGGTAGGTACACAACTGTACTTTCCTGGAAGTCTCAGGGTTATTTCCAGGATGCTGAGGACTCACCTTCCTCCAGATGCAGAGGAGGATTTGACAGACACTGCCATCATGGCAGAAGTGATCCGAGTCACCAAGGGTCTTGGGATTCCTTTCCGGACAGGCCTGCACAGCAGTCCTGAAGCATAGGTTTCGAGGACCATGATCTTGGGAGAAGTGTACAGCTTTATAGATTTATTTATTTTACATTTGCTGACCGGGATAGTCCGACTGGATACATGTCCATTTTCAGCAGAGACTCTGGGAGAAACGCTCCAAACACAGCATACAGAAAAAATAATACAGGAAAAATCATAATATTAACACATGTTACAAACAGTTTACAGATACATAGAAGCTATAAGGATATGTGCTTTAAGCTGTATATATAAATAGAGTTGGTAGGAGCTATGATGGTGAAGCCGTAAGCAGAGCAAAACATTTTAAATTTCTGGAATGTGATGAAAATAAAATCCATAGGAAGTTTGGCCAAAGGTACAAAAAAAAATCAATGAATTAAGAGGCATTCAGTTAGACAAGAAACATGCTGAAGAAGTTAGTGAATTTCATTAATATTATAGGATGTAAAAAATCTTTCATTTTGGAAAGTTTAAGTAGGGAAGCAACACTGATGTAAAACAAATAACATAGAGAAAATATCAGTTCTTTGATAAAGGTGTGAATGAAATGTATTCCCATTTCACTCTTACTCAGAAAATTACTTTTAAATGGAATTCCAATTCAATTTCTTAAATGGGGACACAACCCACCCCACCTCCCTGTGCTCTTGTTCACCATATTCCTGTGGATGCTGCACCTGCACCTTGTGGAAAGGAGAAGGTAGTTTAAGTTTTGCCCTCTGTAGCATTTGCACTGTCATTTTTGGCAACTGCTGTTTAATAATGAAAGTATCAAATGCTAACATTAAAGAAGGGAAAGAAAAGATGTCAGAATAAGGCATGGTTAAGTGTTATATGACTGAGGTTTTAAGGGGAAGAATGGGTGAAAATCAAAAAAAGAAAAGGGATAAGCACCAAGTTAGCATGAAGCAAGCATAGAGAATATGAAATGGAAGGACACTGAAGGAAAGTTAGAAGAATAATAACAATAGGGGATGCAGGCAGCTTGTTCCCCTGCAAAAATTATTGATGTTCTTCGTGTTTTACTGTTGCAGTCATCACACTTGGGTTATCATGCCAGGGGTAGCCCTCAGTTGGCCCGAATACCAGAGGTTTAGTATTTCTGCGTTGGTTGCTGTCGCTCCAGGACTGACGTCAGGTCGTCAGTGGTATAAAATCAGGTAGCCGACGCCATTACACCAGTCTTTCTTGTCGAGAAGCCCGAAGCAGAAGCAGTTTGCATGAGTGCCGGTTGGTTGCTACCTAAGTTTTCATTTCCAAACTGAAGTTGAAGTCTTCTAAAGCTAAGTACCCCGTTGGGGATCCTTTTTTCTTGCTCTAACTGATGCCAGAAAAAGTTAACAATTGTCTCACCTGTGAAAAGCAAATACCACACCGAGACTTCCATTCTTACTGCGTCACCTATTTAGGCCCAGACCACGATGTCCCTCGCTGTCGCTTTTGTTCAACTCCAGAACTATACATCGTTGGGGCCCTTATTGTAGCTAAATATTTTTGCTGTCCGTCCTTATATTCTGATATGGCTTCAGTAAGCTGTCTGACTACTGATCTTCCAATAAAACGTAAGGATAAAGACGGAGACAAACTGCACAGGTCCAAAACTGCTGACAGCGCATCCATCAAGCTAGTCATCAGTTCTCCGGTCCTCAGTGAGGCGCTTTCGCAGCTCCTGATGCCCACTTCTGTGGATTTGTAGACCGCTACTGAGACCCATTTGGAGACCAGTATGCCGCGAGACTCTTCTTCGACTAAGGATCCTGTGGATGTCTCTACCTTGGATGGGTCCGGAGCCACTGAGCAAGCACCGGCTTCCAAGGAAGTTCTTCGCACTACCTATACTCGACACAAACTGACTTTTTCGCATCTTCAGTTTTCTAAAACTACTGAGCTTTTCTAAGGCCCATGGTACAAACTGCGCCTAAAAAAAGACAACCCAAGCTCAGGCACCTGCTTCCATGCCTCAATCTCAAATGCTTAAAATGGCAGGAGACCTTATTATGCTTATTAGGGGAAGCCAGGCTACCCCTTCCAAAAAAGAGACTTGTCCCTAGTAGTTTTATCTGAAAAGGAGTCCGATGACTCTTGAGGTTCGTGAATATGAAGACATGCAACCCCTCTCTGCTTATGAGGATTCTGATGCAGAGGGATCCATTCCTTCTGCCTCTCCTCCTGAGGATTTTTCATTTGGTGAAACCCTACATACTTTAAGGCAGCACAGACCCTTAGCCATTCCTCCTGTCCTGGATGTATCTTTATGGAATCCAGTTTGACTCCTGACACCCTTCCTCTGCTCTCAGGAAACCTGACGGGTACTACAGAGTCCCTGACTCTCACAAATTCCTTTTCAAAAATCCTACTGCTGACCCAGAGGTCATCTCTCAAGGACCTAAAGGAATTAAAGCAACCTTAGCTAAGAATCCTACCCCCTCAGACAGGGGTTCCCGAGCTTTAGACAGATGGGATAAAAAAGTATACACCTCTACAACTCTTGCTATTAGAGCACTAAGTTGTCAGTTCCACATGCTGAAATATCAGCAGTGTACCATGGAACTCCTCAAACAAAAAATATCTTCCTTTCCTGCTTGTGCAGAAAATAAATTATTACAAGAGCTTATGCATTCTGCAAGCCAAGTTACTAAGCAAACCTTGCAGTGTGGCTTTGATACCCTAGAAGCATCTTGCAGGGCAGCAGTCACTGGTTCTGTCCTCAGAAGGCATGCTTGGCTTAAGGAACAGACCTTGCCAGACCATGTCAAATTAAAATTATTGGACGCACCATTGAAGAAAGACAATTTGTTTGGCACAAAGCCAGAAGAGGTCTTAAAAAAGATGGAAGAAAAAGCTAAATCTATGCAGACAGTTAAAGACTTTTTACAGGTCCAGCCTCCAAGGTTCAGTAGGCATTGCCTCTCCAAGCACTGGTCCTTTCCGGCCCCCTCCAAGCCAGCTCAGTCCAGACCCAGGGGAAGCAAGACCCCCCCCCCCCAGACAGCAGTCCTAGGGAATGCAGAGATCTAAGCAATGGAGTTCCTCCTCTTCAGAAACAGGGAGTGCTAAGCCACCCCCTTATGGTAAGAACTCACAATGACTTTACACCTCCACCCTTTACCTCTGCCCACCTGCTTGTGCCCCTAGGAGGAAAACTCTCCTTCCATGCAAACAACTGGGCCTCTATTACCAACGACCAATGGGTCCAAAACATAGTGTCCCAGGGATAAAAATTTTATTTCCACACTGTCAGCCCCAAAAGGGTTCTCAGATCTTCCTCCAAACCAGTGGGCAGAGGACAAAAAGCAAGTCCTGTCCCTACTCTCCTTGAGGGCAATACGGCATGTTCCTGTGGACCAGATAGGCCAAGGTTTCTATTCCAGACTCTTCCTGGTACCCAGAAAAGAGGGCACCTGGCACCCAATCCTTGATCTATCCAACACTTTTCTGGTGCTACCAAAATTCAAAATACTCACCCTCCAGCAGCTTCTTCTATGCTTTCCAAGGATGATTGGTTAGCCACCCTAGACCTAAAAAAGGCCTACCTACACATCCCAGTCAGGGAATCTTGTAGGAAATATCTAAGCTTCTGGGCAGGATCTATGCACTTTCAGTTCTCTGGGCTTCCCTTTGGCTTATCCACTGCTCCCAGAGTTTTCACAAAATGCCTGGCTCCTGCCATTGCTTTTTGCAGGCAAAGAAATATTCAGATTTAACCCACTTAGACGATTGCCTGATTCAGGCAGACAGTCAGGAAAAGCTGTTACAGCATCTGACCTTTGTAAAGGACCTACTGACCTCCATGGGGTATACTATCAACGAAAAGAAATCAAAACTAGTCCCCACACAAAAAAATTGTATTCCTGGGAGCAAGCCTGGACACAGCATCCCAGATGGCATTCCTTACTCCAGAAAAACAAGCCTACCTGACAGGCTACTTCTCTCAACTAGCCACCAGAACCCAATTATCCACAAGGAAAATCCTGCAAGCTCTAGGGTTTATGGACTCCTGCATTCTACTCATTCCATATGCCAGAGTGCATATCAGGAAACTACAATGGTACCTAAAAAGCCTTTGGTGTCAACACTCTCAAGACCTGGAAACTATCAAACCAATGATACCTTGTCTAAGGAAAGATTTTCTTTGGTGGGCAGCAGCATGTAACCACAACAAGGGACTTCTCTTCTCACATCCCCACGCCACCCAGACCCTCACCAAGATGCATCAGACTATGCCTGGGATGCACACCTGGACTGCAGGTGCATTCATAGCCATTGGAGCCCAAATCAAATAATCTGCACATCAACCAAAAAGAGATGCTAGCTGTTCAGCACGCCCAGACAGCTTTCAGATCCCTACTCTCCCCATGGCCTCTAGTGATCAAAACAGACAACACCACAGTGATGTGGTATATCAGCAAGCAGGGAGGGACTCCCTCTTATCTCTCTGCAGGCTCGTCATGACCCTTTGGCACATGGCCTCAGCCATGCAAATGCACCTGCTAGCACAATTTCTGCTAGGCTCCCTAAACTTTCTGGCAGACAACTTAAGCAGAAACCTGCTAGACCCACACGAGTGGCAGCTAGACCACAGAACTTTCAACCTTGTAACCCAGAAATGGGGCACCCCGAAGGTGGACCTCTTTGCCTCCCACTCCAATCATCAGCTCAGCAAGTTCTGCACCAGGGAACCTCACAGCAAGGCCTGGAAAGTGGATGCTGTATCCTTCCAATGGGTAAACCTCTAGATCTATGGATTTCCCCTTCTACCATTCATTTCAAGGGTACTACTCAAAATAAGGGAGGAAAAACCAAGGGCAGTCTTGACTGCCCAGATTGGCCATGCCAGCTTTGTCACCCCTCCCACCATGGCACCTACCTCAGATCCCAACACTCTTGACCCAGAAGAATGGAGAATTCATGCATCCACAATTGCAGACCCTGAACCTGGCAGCCTGGCTTATTCCCCTGACCTCTCCTCAAGCTGCCAGCCTAAGCAAACAAGTCAGGGATGTTATACGTGAGGCCAGACGCCCCAGCACTAGAAAGCCCATGCTGACAAGTGGAAAAGGTTTTGCACCTGGATCCAGGCTAAGGGAGCCGAAACAGCACAGCCCTCCCTACCTCTCATCCTGGATTACCTAGCAGATGTACTACACAGGAGTCTATCCTTCTCTTCTATTAAAATTCATGCCTCTGCCATCCCTGCTCACTACAGCACAGAGCCACCTCTCTTCACGCCCTCTCATCAAACAGTTCCTAAGAGGAGCTAACAACTTAAGGCCACCCAAAAGAGCTGCTACCCCAGCTTGGGACCTTAACTTTGTGTTGGAAAAGCTCACCCTACCCCAATTTGAGCCTACATCTTCAGCAGAGTTAAAATTCTTCTCTTGGAAAACAACCTTGCTTCTGACCATCCCTTCAGCTAGAAGAGTTTCAGAGCTACAAGCACTCATGGCTGTAAAGCCCTTCATTATTTTCCATGCTGACAGGGTCTCCCTCAGAACTAACCCATCCTGCATGCCTAAAGTGGTGTCCAGTGTGGCTCTCAACCAGTCTATTCATTTGCCCACCTTTTTCCCTAACCAACAAAACAAGGGGGAAAGGATTCTGCACTCTCTAGATGTGCACAGACAGCTCAGATTCTTTCTGGGTAGGACTAAATCTTTTAGAGAAAGTGACCAATTGCTTGTCAGTTTTGTAGCAGGGGCAGAGGACAAGGCCATATCCAAACAGTCTCCAAATGGGTAGCACACTGCATCCATTTCTGCTACAAGCAGCACGGGAAACCACCCCAAAGGAAGTCAGGACACATTCCACCAGGGCAACCTCCACTTCTGCAGCTTTTCTCAGAGGGGTCCCCATCAGGAACATCCTGAAGGCTACACCATGGACTTATGTTCATACCTTCACCAAGCATTAACCACCTGCCTATCTTCTCCAAATCCAGGGCAGGCTTTGCCACCGCAGTCTTGCAGGGCATCCTAGCCAGCCCCCAGTCTTCTTGACTGCCTCCACCCTTTTTTCTTCGGCTTTGGGAATCAACCCAGGTGTAATGACTGCAACAGTTAAACATGAAGAACATAGTACAGTTGTGTACACTTACTATAAATGTAGATGTTTGAGTGTATTCACTGTTGTAGTCCTGGTTTCCCACCCTCCATCCCCCTTGTCTCTCTCTCTCTCTCTCTCCTCACAGGGAATTTTTGGTATTTACTTTCTACGATTAAAGACATGCAGGTAGGTGCGTGTGTGAATGGGTGTGCCTTCTTTGAAGGTTGAGCATCGGGCTGGCACCTCAGCATCGTAAAAATCCACTGCCAATCATTAGCAGACCGGAGTTCCACTATGGTGACCCCTAACCAGGAAAAGCTGAAAGACTTTCTACTGGTGGTGTTCTTCCACCATAACCTAGCTCCCTATTTGGGGACTTCTGACAGTTGGAACAAGAAAAACTGATGTACTGGCACTGGCTGCCTGATTTTATACCTCTGGTATTCGGGACGACTGAGGGCTACCCCTGGCAGGATAACCCAAGTGTGATGACTTCAACAGTGAATAACACTCTAACATCTACATTTATGGTAAGTGTACACAACTGTACTTTGAGTGTAGGGCAATGTATTTGAAGCATATTTTGGGTGCAAGGTAAAACGTATGTTTTAATAATGGTTATTTATGCCTCAACTAAGAGATGTGCTCTAGTGATGAAGCTTGTGTATACATGTGTTTGCTTATTTGTAGGTTTTGTTCTCGTATAGTATTCTTTTCAGCTGAACAAAAAGGAAATATAAAATTATAAAAAACAATGAGCATGTACAAATGATAATTGATTAACTAAGAAACAAGCGAGTCACTCTGGCTCAGTTAATGCATTATTCAGCTTTGAATACATTTTTCCCGAGTTGTTTAACCAAGTACTATTCTATCTTACAATTAATTTCTAAGAGTGGAAATAGCACAAAAGTAATAATTATCTGCATAATATGCCCTATGTTCTCACTGCATGTATTAACCTTTCAGAATTGATTAGAAAGTCAGTTGTTACTTTAACATTTAAGCAAATCTCCTAAAAACTGGGTTTGTAGTAAACAATGTTTGGGTAAACAGAGATGTTCATCATACTAATCACTGCTGCAGTAGCCTTAGCTATATTCGTTCTATCCTACATAGGAAATAACAGTGAGCCAACTTCCAAAACTTCGGGCACCTTCTATGTGCCCAAACCATCAGTAGAAGAGTACGCTCCTCTGAGGTTTTCGAGGATTGATGGTTTGCTTGTACTGTTCCTTTGCTTTACAGAGAAGTTCCCTTTGGGGGAGAAGACATTCCATTTAAAAAAAAAAAAAGTTTGTTTGCTAAACTTTCCTGTTCAGGGAAGTATTATTTTAAGCTAGGGGGTTGTGTTTTAATGGACTGTCATGAGACAGTATCATACTTTTGAGAGCATATGTTTTTCCTGTCTGTTTAAGAAGTTGTTTAAAGGAACTGAAAGACATTTTTCTGTTGGTCAATTGTGTTTATTTTTCTTTTGGGGGCTGGCAAAGTGTTCGAAAGTGCCATTTACTGTGTTTTGTGTGAAAAAAGTGACTTTTTTTACTGGCTTTTACTGCTTCTTTTCCCCAGGAAAGAGGCACCATTTTCAAACTGACCATGGAACAAATAGTTCTTTTTCAGCAAAAAAAGAAAAAGTTAAGCAAACAGCCTTTGCCACCATGGGAGGCTAGCGTTTTTCCACAGCCGCAGGTGGATGACTCTGCTGTGACTATTATTTGTTCCTTAGACCACTCATCTTTTACCCTGAATCCCTTGTGTAGCATCTAAAGGTGACCTGAGGATTGTACGGACCCGGGCACCATCTGGCCCTTGGCTGTCCCTGACAGGCCCAATAGAACACTTGCTGATTGCAAGAACTTAGTGGGGTTTTTTGGACTATCCGGAAACCAACCCTTTTCTCCGGTAGTCTGGAAAACCACTATAAGCTCCGATATTCTGTTCAAAAAAGAAACAGACTATCAGTTTGTCAGTGGATTTATTATGCTTTTATTTTAATACAAAAAAGTGTAGTAAATGCACAGAATGAAGACATCTGGAACCAGAACTGGAACCAGCAGTAAGCGGCATAGGCAGTCCCTTTGCCGGAAGGGGCCCACTCTGGCCAGGAGGCTTAAACATTTATTTTAATAATATATTTAAAAAAAAAACTTCTTATACCGTGGTGGTGGCATCTTCTGTATTAAGAACCATGTGTGCGCCACATGTACGCCACAGCAGAAGTAAACACATTCTACACTTGCGTGCGGAATTTAAACTAAGCCATTCTGAAGAGAAAAGTTTGTGTGTGTGTAATTTAAAGTAGAGCGAAAGTGTGTGTGTATGTAATTTAAACTAGTCATTCTGTTTGTATGAGGGACAAAGTGTGTTGCTGTATGAGAACAAAGGTGTGTGTGTGTGTGTGTGTGTTACCTCTCAAATGTCCAGATTTAGCCTCATACGTTTGATCGGTTTCTCATAAAATTTGTGATTTTCTGGCAATTCACAGAGGACTGAAGTCACTAAATAATGACGTGTATGAATTTCAAACTTCATATCCTTCAGAAAATCCTTGCTAACACAAATACTGTTACTCTAGCAACTTTCTAAGTTAAAAAGAGCAATATTTAAAATCTATCCCTATTTTTGGGCAAGTGTATCTCCATTATTTTAGGGTTTGTCCAGATTTCTTGCAGCAAGAGGTTGAGAGGTATGCGTACCTCTCATCTGTCCAGATTTTTGCCTCATATGTTTAGCCTATTCCTCATAAAATTTGTGGTTTTCTGGCAAATCACTGAAGATTGAAATAATTAAATGTCATACATTTGAGTTTCAGACTTCATTTCCTTCCTTTTGTTTAGCAAATGGCAGTCACTGTTTGTACTGTAGAATTTGAAAGCAGTGTTAGTAGCATAATTGCCTTTCGTCAACGAAGACTGAGAGTTCCACTCCCACACCATGTAGAATAGATGGAGTGCTGGTATTGCAGTGCCCTTTCAGTTGCTGATTATTTGGTACATTTTAAGGGAGACAGGGTTTCCGCAGTCCTGAGTGCATCTTCCTTTGCATGAACTCGTCTGTTAGTCATTCCCTATTGCAATATTACCAGTTTATCAATTACTTTTAATGTTACATAGGCAATTCATTCCTCAAGGGCAGCAGGCATTGAATTTGTAGATGAAACACTGTAATGTAAAGTTGTTTGCCAGTAGCAACCTCTTCATTAGTTACAGATCTCTTCAATGTGGTATTATTCAGATGACTTTTACTTCTGTAGAGATTGTGTTTGTTAACTGATATTGGTGGATTGTAATGACAGATGTCCAAGTGGCATTTTATGGTTGAAATTTTCTGAAATGGGTGGTTTTGTTATTATTGGTTCTTAGATTTTGTTTCATTGCTTACTGGAAGAATGTTCAAAACTACACATTTAAAACATTCTAATAAGTGGTGCTGGAATATAATTTAATACAGTCAGGAAGGTGAATCAAAGAACAGGTCTGGCCCAACAAAACAGTCCCAGTTTCTCATGTGGTCCCTTGGGGAAATTTAATTGTCCACCCCCGATCTAAAGTCTCTATGGACCAAGGGTTAAATACTTCCTCTGTGGCTGATGGAGTCCCCTCAGTGGGCAAGGCAGAGCCATTTGTATATGTTCATTTTTTCTATTCTTATTATTGTCAGTCATCATGTGGGCTTACGTGGTTAACAAATAAATGCCTCCTCATCCCTGCCTTAAAAAAGTTGCCACCTTCTGCTTATACCTTATGTTTGATTGTGAGTAATGTGAGATGATAACCACATTGAAGTATTTCAATGTGTTGCTCTTGTTTGCAGACATACTCTGCATCTTCCCATGCAAGGTACTGTGGTGATTTCCTATTTATTTTAATTGGAAGCTTTGTAAGCCAAATAATTAGTGCCATGGTGTCCTGAACAAGAGGGTTTTTTTCCCCCCTCCATAGGTTCATAAGAGATTACTAGGTAAACAGCTTAAAGGCCCTTGCAAGTCTACCCAGTATGACCCAATATGTGGCCCTAGGGGTAAGAGGATGGGATTTGTGCCTGTGCATTGAGTTTCGTACAGATTTCCCTTGTCCATAAGGGACATAGGTACTACCCCTAGTGTGAATTTGCAGATGTTCTTCGTGTTTCACTGTTGCAGTCATTACACTTGGGTTATCCTGCTGGCAGGCTACCCTCAGTCAGTTTTTGCTTTTGTTTTTGCTTTTGTTTTAGCTTCTATTTACAACATGTACCTTTAAATACCAAGATATTTTCAAACAATGGGAATAGCTCAATTAATTAATTACATAATTGAATTATTAGAGTAGCATATGTATATAATGAATGCACATTCCCTGTGGTTTTGTCTTGCTTGACTGGATTGTTTGTTTCTAAATCTTCAAATAAAATAAAGGTATTTGCAAGATATCCGGATCCTGGTGATTTCTGTGAGCTGTTGGTTTTGATTTTGTGGTACCCTCAGTCAGCCTGAATTCCAAAGTCTAGGTCCGGCATCGGTTGCTCTCGCCTCTTCCCTGACGTCAGTGCGCCAGGGGTATAAAAGATGCAGCCGACGCCATTTTCTTCAGTCTTTCTTGCCGCACGGTGCCCGAAGCATAAGCAGTTCGCAAGTGCCGGTCGGCCGACTCCTGAGATTTTCGTGTTCGAATTTCAGATCCGAAGTCTTCATTAAAAGCTAAGTACCCCATTGGAGAAACTTTTTTTTCTTGCTCCAGACTGATGTCAGAAAAAGTTAATAATTGTATTTCTTGTGGGAAGCAAATACCTCATAAAGACTTTCATTCTTACTGTATTCCTTGCCTAGGCCCTGACCACGACATTGCTAGCTGTCGGTTTTGTGCTAGATTTAACCAACGCACTATTAAGCATCGGTACGATTTTGCATTACACTATTTTGGCAGAAAATTTAATTATACGATGTCGGATAGCCATCCTACTACCGGAATTCACAAGAAACACAAAGAAAAAGAAAAGGACAGGCATCCAAGGTCCAAAACCGATGATGAGGCTTCTTCTAATCCAGTCGCCGGTTCTCAGTGAGGCACCTTCGCAGCCCCTGATGCCCACTACTTTAGACCCACAGGTTGCTACTGACTCCCACGTGGAGTCGACTAGGCCGCTGGAAGCTCAAGGTATTGGACCTTTGGAGACTATTCCCTCAGAGTGGTCCAGAGCCGCTGAGCAGGCTTCGGCTTCTGAGGGTGTTTTCAGACCTACTCAATTATACATTAAAACGACTTCAGCTTCAAAGGCAAAGACTAAAGCACCTTTAAAGACAAAGAAACAAGTACAACAGCCTCATGGACAGGCCTCCATGCCCAAAAAACAGATGCTCAAAATGGCCAAAGATACTTTGATCAGGGGTTCCCATCCCCCTCCTGATAAAAGGCCTAGGCAAGAGACAGAATATGAGTCTTCAGATCAGGTTTCCATTTCATCTGATTCCTCTTCTGATCAGGAATACTCTCTTCCTTCCTATGAGGATTCTGATGCTGAAGAATCTATTCCTTCAGCCTCTCCTGAGGATTACTCTTTTGGGGAAACTTTGGATACCGTGAGGGAGCATTTCCACTGGGAGAGCCAAGATTTTTCAGAATCTAAGAAAAGGCTCAGAGACTTCCTTATACTACCACAACACAAGCCCCTAGCTATTCCACCTGACATTGTACAGACATTGTAGATGTATTTTCAGAGTCCAGTCTGACCCCTGACTCCTTACCTCCAGCTCCTGTTAAGCCGGACAGGTACTACAGGGTTCCTGACTCTCATAAATTCCTTTTCAAGAACCCTGCTGCTGACCCAGAAACTATCTCTCAGGGTCCCAAAGGGATCAAGGCTTCCACTGCAAAAAACCATGCCCCATCTGATAGGGATTCTAGGGCACTGGACAGATGGGGAAAAGATTTACACTTCTGCTACCTTGGCTATAAGGGCTTTAAATTGTCAGTTTCATATGCTCAAATATCAGCAATATATTATGTCACTGCTTAAACAGAAAATATTGATAAATTCTGAATGTGCAGAAAACAAAGAAATGCAGGATTTATTGCATGCAGCTGAACAACTTGGAAAGCATACTTTGCAATGTGGTTTTGATTCTTTGGAGGCCTCCTGCAGGGCCGCTGTTACGAGTTCTGTCATTAAGAGGCATGCTTGGTTAAAGGAACAAAATCTGCCTGATCATGTCAAAGCAAAATTATTAGATGCTCCATTACAGCATGATACCTTGTTTGGTGTTAAAGCAGAAGAGGTGTTAAAGAAAATGGAGGACAAAGCTAAATCTATGCAAACGGTTAAAGATTTCTTACAGGTACAGCCTCCAAGATTTAGCAGACACTGGCCTACAAAGAAATGGTCCTTTCCAGTGTCAGACAGACCACAAAGGGGCAGATACAGATGCCCAAGAGGCAGATCCCAGTTCCAAGGTTCGTACAGGTCTAAACAATGGGGTGCTTCTACCTCCAAAAGTGGAGAAGACAAATCACAGCCATACAGGAAACAGTCCCAATGACTTTCCCCTGCCTGCACCAAGCACTTATCTTCTGGCAGCTCCTTTAGGGGGAAAACTAGCACTTTTTTCACAAAATTGGCACATAATAACCCAGGACAAATGGATCCTAGACAGTGTCACATGGCTACAAGTTTCACTTCCATACCCTGCCAAGGACAAACTGTTGGCCAGACCTGCCAAAACATCAGTGGGCAGAGGCACAAAAGCAAGTCTCATCCCTCATGGACATGAGGGCCATTCAACAAATACCAGAGCAAGAGCAAGGACAAGGATTTTATTCAAGACTGTTCTTGGTACCAAGAAAGGACAAGACCTGGAGCCCAATACTGGACCTATCTATTCTAAACACATATCTGGATATACCAAAATTCAAAATGTTGACTCTACAGCAACTTCTGCCCATGCTGGGCAAGAAGGCTTGGCTTGTGAATTTAGACCTAAAAGAGGCATACTTGCATGTCCCAATCAGACAAACATGCAGAAAATACCTCAGATTCAAAGCTGGCTCAATGCACTACCAATTCTCTGCACTGCCCTTTGGCTTATCTACTGCGCCTAGGGTCTTCACAAAGTGCCTGGCACCAGTAATTGCATTCTGCAGACAAAGAGGGATACAAATACATCCTTACTTGGATGACTGCCTCATTCAAGGAGAGAACAAGGACATTCTACTACAGCATCTGGCATTTGTAAAGAGATTTCTAACAGGCCTAGGGTACACAGTCAACGAAAATAAATCAAAACTTGTACCCTCTCAAGAGATAATATTGCTGGTTGCAAGCTTAAATACAACTGCCCAGATGGCTTATCTCATGCCAGACAAACAAAGGCAACTGACTACCTATTTCAACCTGTTGGCAGCAAAGGCCCAGTTATCTGCAAGAAAATTTCTGCAGGCTTTGGGCTTCATGGCATCCTGCATTCTCCATATGCAAGACTGCTTGCCACAGCCTGGAAAACAATAATTACACTCCTTCCCTGCCTACAACAGGAGTTTCGATGGTGGGCGAAGGCTTGTCACCAGAACAAGGGACAGCCATTCACCTTACCCCCAGCCAGGCAGACATTAACAACGGATGCATCAGATTATGCCTGTGGGGCCCACATGGCAGGAAGATGTATTCAAGGCACATGGTCCGCAAACCAAATGCATCTACATATCAATCAAAAAGAGATGCTAGCTGTTCAGAATGCCCTGACAGCCTTCAAGGACCTACTTTATCCGGGGCAGCTGCTGAGACAAAGACCACGGTCATGTGGTATATAAACAGGCAGGTAGGCACTCATTCTTACCCCCTTGGTAGACTAGCCATGACTTTGTGGGACACAGCATTGACTTACCAAGTACATCT
Source organism: Protopterus annectens (assembly GCF_019279795.1). Taxonomy (NCBI): domain Eukaryota; kingdom Metazoa; phylum Chordata; order Ceratodontiformes; family Protopteridae; genus Protopterus; species Protopterus annectens. The sequence goes on along the minus strand of NC_056727.1, from coordinate 509,680,050 downwards.
GCAGGCACAATTCCTGCCAGGAAAGATAAGTACTCTGGCAGACGAACTAAACAGAAACCTCATGGATCCCCATGAGTGGAAATTGGATCCACAAGTCTTCAGCATGATAACAAGGAAATGGGGATGCCCAGATATAGATCTATTTGCCTCTCCCCACAACTACCAAATAAAAAGATTCTGCACAAGGACTTATCACAGACAAGCATGGAAAGTGGAAGTCCTATCTTTAGCAGTATATGCCTTTCCTCCACTTCCTTTGGAGACTATTCCCTCAGATGGGACCAGAGCTGCTGAGCAGGCATCGGCTTCTGAGGGTGTTTTCAGACATACTCAATTATACATTAAATCGACTTCAGCTTCAAAGGCAAAGACTAAAGCACCTTTAAAGACAAAGAAACAAGTACAACAGCCTCATGGACAGGCCTCCATGCCCAAAAAACAGATGCTCAAAATGGCCAAAGACTTAATTACTTTGATCAGGGGTTCCCATCCCCCTCCTGATAAAAGGCCTAGGCAAGAGACAGAATATGAATCTTCAGATCAGGTTTCCATTTCATCTGATTCCTCTTCTGATCAGGAATACTCTCTTCCTCCCTATGAGGATTCTGATGCTGAAGAATCTATTCCTTCAGCCTCTCCTGAGGATTACTCTTTTGGGGAAACTTTGCATACCGTGAGGGAGTATTTCCACTGGGAGAGCCAAGATTTTTCAGAATCTAAGAAAAGGCTCAGAGACTTCCTTTTACTACCACAACACAAGCCCCTAGCTATTCCACCTGTGTTAGACATTGTAGATGTATTTTCAGAGTCCAGTCTGACCCCTGACTCCTTACCTCCAGCTCCTGTTAAGCCGGACAGGTACTACAGGGTTCCTGACTCTCATAAATTCCATTTCAAGAACCCTGCTGCTGACCCAGAAACTATCTCTCAGGGTCCCAAAGGGGTCAAGGCTTCCACTGCAAAAAACCATGCCCCATCTGATAGGGATTCTAGGGCACTGGACAGATGGGGAAAAGATTTACACTTCTGCTACCCTGGCTATAAGGGCTTTAAATTGTCAGTTTCATATGCTCAAATATCAGCAATATATTATGTCACTGCTTAAACAGAAAATATTGATAAATTCTGAATGTGCAGAAAACAAAGAAATGCAGGATTTATTTCATGCAGCTGAACAACTTGGAAAGCATACTTTGCAATGTGGTTTTGATTCTTTGGATGCCTCCTGCAGGGCCGCTGTTACGAGTTCTGTCATTAAGAGGCATGCTTGGTTAAAGGAACAAAATCTGCCTGATCATGTCAAAGCAAAATTATTAGATGCTCCATTACAGCATGATACCTTGTTTGGTGTTAAAGCAGAAGATGTGTTAAAGAAAATGGAGGACAAAGCTAAATCTATGCAAACTGTTAAAGATTTCTTACAGGTACAGCCTCCAAGATTTAGCAGACACTGGCCTACAAAGAATTGGTCCTTTAAAGTGTCATACCACAAAGGGGCAGATACAGATGCCCAAGAGGCAGATCCCAGGTTCATACAGGTCTAAACAATGGGGTGCTTCTACCTCCAAAAGTGGAAAAGACAAATCACAGCCATACAGGAAACAGTCCCAATGACTTTCTCCTGCCTGCACCAAGCACTTATCTTCTGGCAGCACCTTTAGAGGGAAAACTAGCACTTTTTTCACAAAATTGGCACATAATAACCCAGGACAAATGGGTCCTAGACATAGTGTCACATGGCTACAAGTTTCACTTCCATACCCTGCCAAGGACAAACGGTTGGCCAGACCTGCCAAAACATCAGTGGGTAGAGGCACAAAAGCAAGTCTCATCCCTCATGGACATGAGGGCCATTCAACAAATACCAGAGCAAGAGCAAGGACAAGGATTTTATTCAAGACTGTTCTTGGTACCAAGAAAGGACAAGACCTGGAGACCAATACTGGGCCTATCTATTCTAAACACATATCTGGATATACCAAAATTCAAAATGTTGACTCTACAGCAACTTCTGCCCATGCTGGGCAAGAAGGCTTGGCTTGTGACTTTAAACCTAAAAGAGGCATACCTGCATGTCCCAATCAGACAAACATGCAGAAGATACCTCAGATTCAAAGCTTGCTCAATGCACTACCAATTCTCTGCACTGCCCTTTGGCTTATCTACTGCGCCCAGGGTCTTCACAAAGTGCCTGGCACCAGTAATTGCATTCTGCAGACAAAGAGGAATACAAATATATCCTTACTTGGATGACTGCCTCATTCAAGCAGAGAACAAGGACATTCTACTACAGCATCTGGCATTTGTAAAGAGATTTCTAACAGGCCTAGGGTATACAGTCAACGAAAATAAATCAAAACTTGTACCCTCTCAAGAGATAATATTGCTGGTTGCAAGCTTAAATACAACTGCCCAGATGGCTTATCTCATGCCAGACAAACAAAGGCAACTGACTACCTATTTCAACCTGTTGGCAGCAAAGGCCCAGTTATCTGCAAGAAAATTTCTGCAGGCTTTGGGCTTCATGGCATCCTGCATTCTCCATATGTAAGACTGCTTGCCACAGCCTGGAAAACAATAATTACCCTCCTTCCCTACCTACAACAGGAGTTTCGATGGTGGGCGAAGGCTTGTCACCAGAACAAGGGACAGCCATTCACCTTACCCCCAGCCAGGCAGACATTAACAACGGATGCATCAGATTATGCCTGGGGGGCCCACATGGCAGGAAGATGTATTCAAGGCACATGGTCCGCAAACCAAATGCATCTACATATCAATCAAAAAGAGATGCTAGCTGTTCAGAATGCCCTGACAGCCTTCAAGGACCTACTTTATCCGGGGCAACTGCTGATAAAGACAAACACCACGGTCATGTGGTATATAAACAGGCAGGGAGGCACTCATTCTTACCCCCTTTGCAGACTAGCCATGACTTTGTGGGACACAGCATTGACTTACCAAGTACATCTGCAGGCACAATTCCTGCCAGGAAAGATAAGTACTCTGGCAGACGAACTAAACAGAAACCTCATGGATCCCCATGAGTGGAAATTGGATCCACAAGTCTTCAGCATGATAACAAGGAAATGGGGATGCCCGGATAAAGATCTATTTGCCTCTCCCCACAACTACCAAATAAAAAGATTCTGCATAAGAACTTATCACAGACAAGCATGGAAAATGGATGTCCTATCTTTAGCAGTATATGCCTTTCCTCCACTTCCTCTCCTCCCCAAGGTACTCCTAAAGGTCAGACAAGAGAAGCCAAAAATGACACTGATTGTCCCAGACTGGTCCCGCCAGTACTGGTATCCAATTCTAAGGAACTTGTCTCAATGCCCGGCTTGGATCTTGCCTCAGATTACCTCATCTACTATCCCAACAAAACAATCAGATCCTGCAGAGCCAACTAAAGACCTTAAATCTGGCAGCATGGCGGGTAATGTAGTCATTCAAAACGCGCTTCACTAAAGCTGTGATGGATGTCATTTTGGAGGCCAGAAGGCCTAATATCAGAAAATCTTAGGCTGGAAAATGGAAGAGATTCTGTGCTTGGAATCGGGCACAAGAAATTGACACAGCTGTACCAAATATTCCTCAGATTTTGCAATACTTAACTGAGATGCTGGATAAAGGCGTATCTTTTTCATCTATTTAAATTCATGCCTCTGCCATTTCGGCTCATTACAATACAGAGCCATCAATCTTTTCTCATCCCTTGTTAAGGCAGTACCTCAGAGGAGCCAAAAACTTAAGGCCTCCAAGGAGATCACCAATACCTGCATGGGACCTCAATTATGTCTTGGAAAAACTCACCCTGCCTTCTTTTGAGCCAGCCGCTACAGCTGATATAAAGTTTTTATCTTGGAAAACAGCTCTGCTCCTAGCAATAACCTCTGCAAGACGAGTCTCGGAGCTACAGGCACTCATGGCTGTGAAACCCTTTATCATTTTTTATCCAGACAGGGTTTCTCTGAGGACAAACACAACATTTATGCCTAAGGTAGTGTCCAGTGTGGCCCTTAACCAAAGTATTCATCTGCCTACTTTTTATCCAAACCCACAGAATAAGGGGGAGAGAATTCTGCATTCTTTGGACATACACAGACAGCTACGCTTCTACTTGATCAGAACCAAAGCTTTCCGGAAGACAGAGCAACTACTAGTGGAATATGCTGCAGGATCACAAGGAAAGGCTATCTCAAAGCAGACTATTTCAAAGTGGATAGGCCACTGCATTCGTTTCTGCTATTCACAACATGGCAAGTCATTGCTTAAGGCATTAGGCCACATTCAACCAGAGCAGCAGCCACTTCAGCAGCCTTCCTCGGGGGAGTACCAACCAAAGACATTTTAGAGGCTGCTACCCTGGAGTTCAGTGCACACCTTTACAAAGCACTATCATTTACCACTCTACTCTAAATCCAGGGCAGGCTTTGCCACTGCAGTTCTTCAGGGCCTCATAGCCACTCCTAATGCTATTTAGCTCCAGCCTCCCAACTATAGCTTTGGGATTCAACCCAAGTGTAATGACTGCAACAGTGAAACACGAAGACCATAGTACAGTTGTGTACACTTACCATAAATGTAGATGTTCGAGTGTATTCACTGTTGCAGTCCAGGTTACCCACCCACCATCCCCCATATCTTGGCTGCAATATATCTGCTCTTCTCTAACCTATACAACCTATGTGGTGTATTTGCTTGTAGATGAAGGTATTGTGTATATTTTGGTGCGTGCATATTTTATTGGCATATTTTTAGCCTACCCTTTTGGGGGCACCTGACATCTGGGGCAAGAAAAACTGAAGAAAATGGAGTCGGCTGCATCTTTTATACCCCTGGCGCACTGACGTCAGGGAAGAGGCGACAGCAACCGACGCCAGACCTAGACTTTGGAAGTCAGGCCGACTGAGGGTAGCCTGCCAGCAGGATAACCCAAGTGTAATGACTGCAACAATGAATACACTCGAACATCTACATTTATGGTAAGTGTACTCAGCTGTACTTTCCCCATCCATTGCACTTGAAGACGGCCAGGGAAGGGTTCTGCTTAATGTGACTAGGAAGCCTGTTCCAAAGAAGGGGCAATCTCTGAAACACGTGCGTCTCCAGCATGTTTTTGTTTGAGCCGCTGACTAAATTTAAATCTCTAGATCAGCTGACCCTCATGCTGTTTGACTTGCAGATGAGTAGCAGCTCCAGCAGGCCTGGAATTGAGTGCTTTGTAGGTCCGGCATAATTCACCCTTTAATAGTTGGTAGGAGACAGAGTAAAGGGATAGGCCTTTTAGCTAATCTGCATAGTTCTTGTTGTTTACACCCTGTATTTTATTTGTGATGACCTCTGAAGTTGCTCCAGCTACTGTAAGTGCCTAGTCAAGTACATGCCAAGTAGTACATTATACTTGATTACTCATCCCACATTAGAACAGTAAAGTGGGACTATAATTTCCTTGGATCTGGCTGCCGTACTGATGTTCATCGTGTTATCTTGCTGCAGTCATCACACTTGGGTTATCCTGTCATCAGGCAGTCCCACAGTCAGCCGGAATTCCAAAGTCTTGGTCCGGCGTCGGTTGCTGTCGCTTCTTCCCTGACGTCATTGCGCCAGGGGTATATATAATGCATCCAATGCCATTTTCTTCAGTCTTTCTTGCCGCATGGTACCTGAAGCAGAAGCAGTTCGCAAGTGCCAGTCGGCCGACTCCTGAGATTTTCGAAGTCGAATTTCAGATCGGAAGTCTTCAATAAAGCTAAGTACCCCATTGGGGAAACTTTTTTTGCCTCAGACCGATGTCAGAAAAAGTTAACAATTGTATTTCTTGTGGGAAGCAAATACCTCATAAGGATTTTCATTCTTACTGCATACCTTGCCTAGGCCCAGACCACGACGTCACTGGTTGTCATTTTTGTGCTAGGTTTAATAGCGTCTATAAAAGACGCTTTGACGACACCACTTCGGTAGAAAATTTAACTACACAATGCCGTCGGAGCAACCGACTACCGGCGTGCACAAAAAACGCAAGGATAAGGACAGGCAGCCTAGTCCCAAGCCAGACTCCGAGGCCTCGGCTGGACAGGTCTCCGGTTCACCGGTCTTCAGTGAGGCTCCGACGCAGCCCCTCACTACCACGGATTTGGAACCCGAGACCGCTTCGGAGCCTTTGGCGGAGAATGCTAGTCTGACGCAGCCATTTTGTTTAGACCCTACCGACGACTCTGCAGAAAGAGATGTCTGTGCTGCAGAAACACCTTTGGTTTCTGACGGCGTCGTCAGACCGACGACGCTCACCATAAAAATGTATCCTAAGCTTAAGACTCCTATTAAACCAAAAAAGACTGCACTTCAGTCTCCAGTTCAAGGCTCCATGCCTAAGAAACAGATGCTTAAAATGGCTGAAGATTTGACCTCTTTAATCAAGGGTTCCCAACCCCCACCCGACAAAAGGCCTAGACAAGAGGAAGATTATGCCTCCTTTGATCAAGTGTCTATTTCCTCAGGCTCCTCTGAGGACCAAGATTACTCCTTTTCCCCTTATGAAGATTCTGATGCGGAGGATTCTATTCCCTCAGCTTCTCCTCCTGAAGACTACTCCTTTGGGGAAACTTTACACACTGAAGGAACATTTTCACTGGGAAGATCAGGACTACTCTGACTCAAAGAAAAGACTCTGTGAGCTTCTTTTACTCCCCCAGCACAGACCACTTGCCATCCCCCCAGTTTTAGACATTGTGGATGATGTTTACTTGGAATCTAGTTTGAACCCAGATTCTCTGCCTCCTGCTCCAGCCAAACCAGACAGATACTATAGAGTGCCTGACAAATTCAGAGATAACAGCCCTGTTGCTGATCCAGAGACTATCTCCCAGGGTCGCAAAGGGGCTAAGACTTCTATGGTAAAAAATCTTGTACCCTCTGAAAGGGACTCCAGAGCACTAGACAGGTGGGGGAAAAAGTTTTACACCTCAGCCTCTCTAGCTATGAGAGCACTAAATTGTCAATTTTGCATGCTAAAATATCAGCAATTTCTAATGTCTCAGTTAAGACAAAAAATGAGCACACTCCCTCAACAGTCTGAATTGAAAGAAATACAGGATCTGTTGCATGCAACTGAACAGGTGGGCAAACATACTTTACAATGTGGAGAGGCTTCCTGCAGAGCAGCTGTCATTGGGTCTGTTATACGTAGGCATGCTTAGTTAAAGGAACAAACTCTGCCTGATCATGTTAAAGCAAAGCTTTTAGATGCTCCCTTACAGCAGGATGTTATATTTGGAGTTAAAGCAGAAGAATTAAAGAAAATGGAGGATAAGGCAAAATATATGCATACAGTCAAAGATTTTCTACAGGTACAGCCCCCTCGTTTCAGCAGAAATTGGCCAACAAAAAATTGGTCCTTTCCAGCTGACACAGGACCACAGAGGGGTAAATAAGAGGCAGAGGACAACACAAGCCCAATACAAACCTCGACAATGGGGCACTTTGGGGAAACTTTACACACTATGAGGGAACATTTTCACTGGGAAGGTCAGGACTACTCTGACTCAAAGAAAAGGCTCAGAGAGCTTCTTTTACTCCCCCAGCACAGACCACTTGCCATCCCCCCAGTTTTAGACATTGTGGATGATGTTTACTTAGAATCTAGTTTGAACCCAGATTCTCTGCCTCCTGCTCCAGCCAAACCAGACAGATACTATAGAGTGCCTGACCCCCATAAATTCCTTTATAACAGCCCTGTTGCTGATCCAGAGACTATCTCCCAGGGTCGCATAGGGGCTAAGGCTTCTATGGTAAAAAATCTTGTACCCTCTGAAAGGGACTCCAGAGCACTAGACAGGTGGGGGGAAAAGTTTTACACCTCAGCCTCTCTAGCTATGAGAGCACTAAATTGCCAATTTCACATGCTAAAATATCAGCAATTTCAAATGTATCAGTTAAGACAAAAAATGAGCACACTCCCTCAACAGTCTGAATTGAAAGAAATACAGGATCTGTTGCATGCAACTGAACAGGTGGGCAAACATACTTTACAATGTGGGTTTGATTCTTTAGAGGCTTCCTGCAGAGCAGCTGTCATTGGGTCTGTTATACGTAGGCATGCTTGGTTAAAGGAACAAACTCTGCCTGATCATGTTAAAGCAAAGCTTTTAGATGCTCCCTTACAGCAGGATGTTCTATTTGGAGTTAAAGCAGAAGAATTAAAGAAAATGGAGGATAAGGCAAAATCTATGCAGACAGTCAAGGATTTTCTACAGGTACAGCCCCCTCGTTTCAGCAGAAATTGGCCAACAAAAAATTGGTCCTTTCCAGCTACTGACAGACCTCACAGGGGTAAATACATACGTCCAAGAGGCAGAGGACAACGACAAGCCCAATACAAACCTCGACAATGGGGCACTGCAACACAGAAGGGAGGAGAAGACCGGCCCCAAACTACTAGAAGGCAGACTCAATGACTTGCACCTCATCTGGCCAAACAACACTCTCTTGGCAGCTCCCTTGGGAGGAAAACTCGCACTTTTTTCAGACAACTGGCACATTGTCACAAAGGACAAATGGGTCCTAGACATAATTTCACGAGGATACAGATTCCATTTCTACACCTTGCCAATGAAAAGAGGAATGCCAAACCTGCCACAAAATCAATGGGCAGAAGCACAAAAACAAGTTACACCTCTCATGGACATGAGAGCCATTCATCTGGTACCTACATGGGAGCAAGGCCAAGGATTTTACTCAAGACTCTTTCTAGCCCCCAGAAAGGACAATGCCTGGAGACCAATTCTGGACCTTTCAATTCTAAACACCTTCTTACAAGTACCCAAATTCAAGATGCTAACACTACAGCAGCTTCTTCCCATGTTGGGCAAGAAAGCATGGCTAGTAACGTTGGACCTCAAGGAGGCATACCTGCATGTCCCTATCAAAGTTGCAGAAGATACCTCCGTTTCATTGCAGGTTCAACCCATTACCAGTTCTCTGCACTGCCCTTTGGCTTATCCACTGCGCCCAGGGTCTTTACAAAATGCCTGGCACCAGTAATTGCATACTGCAGACAAAGAGGAATTCAAATATACCCATACCTGGACGACGGCCTCATCCAAGCAGAAAGCAAGGACATCCTCTTACAACATCTGGCTTTTGTAAAACATCTTCTAAGTTGCCTGGGGTACACAGTAAACGAAAAGAAATCAAAACTAGTACCCTCATAAAATGTGACATTCCTGGGTGCCAGCTTGAATACAACGGCCCAGAAGGCTTATCTGATGCCAGACAATCAACTACAACTGACTCAATATTTCAAAACAATGGCAACAAAGACCCAACTCCCTGCAAGAAAAATTCTGCAGGCCTTGGGCTTCATGGCATCTTGCATACTACTAATACCATTTGCAAAGCTGCATATGAGGAAATTACAGTGGTACCTAAAAAGCGTATGGTCTCAACACAACCACAGCTTGGACATAATGATATCTCTCATTCCCTGCCTACAACAGGAGTTTCTATGGTGGTCACAGGCATGTCACCTCAACAAGGGTCAGCCTTTCACCTTGCCCTCAGCCAGGCAAACTGTGACAACAGATGCATCGGACTACGCCTGGGGGGCTCACATGGCAGGACAGTGTGTTCAAGGCATATGGACTGCAGATCAAAGGAATCTGCACATCAATCAAAAAGAGATGCTAGCTGTACAGAATGCTCTGACAGCCTTCAAGAACCTCTTACATCCAGGACAACTTACAATAAGGACGGACAACACCACAGTAATGTGGTACATAAACAAACAGGGGGTACACACTCCTACCCTCTATGTAGGCAAACAATGACCTTGTGGAACACAGCACTGGCTTACCAAGTTCAGTTGCAAGCTCAATTCCTGCCAGGAAAAAAGAACACATTGGCAGACGACCTCAGCAGAAACATCATGGATCCCCACGAGTTGAAACTGGATCCACAAGTATTTGCAATAACTAAAAAATGGGGCCTTCCAGACATAGACCTGTTTGCCAGCCCCCAAAACTATCAGCTAACAAAATTTGTACAAGGACACTTCACCATCAAGCTTAGAAAGTGGACGTACTCTCATTCAGTTGGAAAAACCTGATAGTATATGCCTTCCCTCACAAAGGTGCTTCTGAAAGTCAGAAAGGAGAGACCACAACTGATACTCATAGCCCCAGACTGGCCACGCCAGCACTGATACCCACTATTAAGGAATATGGCCCAGGGTCCACCTTGGATTTTACCACAAATTGCCCATTTGCTCACACGGCAAAACAATCAGATTCTAGACAGCCAGCTCAAAACCTTAAATCTGGCTGCATGGCAAATCACCTAAGCATCCAGCCAGCTCCTCTTTCCCAAGCAGTTATGGATGTTATTCCGGAAGCTAGGAGGCCCAGCACCAGAAAGGCCTACTCGGACAAATGGAAAAGGTTTTGCGCCTGGAACCAAGCTAAAGGCCAAAATACACTTCGGCCTCACATGCCTCAGATCCTACAGTATTTAACTGAGATGCTGCACAAAGGTCTTTCTTTTTCTTCCATTAAAATCCACGCATCAGCTATTTCAGCCCACTACAACACGGATCCACCCTTATTTTCACATCCACTTCTAAGGCAGTTCCTCAGAGGGGCAAAAAACATTAGGCCCCCCAGGAGAGCACCTACACCAACATGGGACCTCAATTTTGTTCTGGAAAAACTTACGCTACCTCCTTTTGAACCAGCTTTCTCTGAAGAACTACAGTTTATATCATGGAAGACTGCCCTGCTGCTGGCAATAACTTCAGCCAGAAGAGTCTCAGAGCTGCAGGCACTAATGGCAGTGGAACCTTTCCTCATTTTCCATCAAGACAGAGTTTCTCTATGAACTAATCCTTCATTCATGCCCAAGGTGGTTTCCAGTGTGGCTTTAAATCAAACCATCCACTTACCCACCTTCTTTCCAAATCCACAAAACAAAGGAGAAAGACTCCTGCAGTCCTTGGACATTCACAGGCAACTTCGTTACTACGTGGATAAAACTAAGGTTTTCAGAAAATCTGACCAGCTCTTTGTATCCTATGCTACAGCTTCACAAGGGAAGGCTATATCAAAACAAACCATTTCCAAATGGATAGGACATTGCATTCGTTTTTGCTATACCCATCATGGAAAACCAGATGTCCTTCAAGGATGCATCTGCAGTCATAACATATGGGTTGTCCTGCCTCAGGCAGCCCTTCGGTCGGCCGGATTCCAAAGTCTGAGTCTGGCCTCGGCTGATGTCGCACTTTCCCCGACGTCAGAGCGTCCGGGGTATAAAAGCATCAGCCGACACCATCTTCCCCAGTCTTTCTTGCCACGCGGTGCCCGAAGCAGAAGCAGTTCGCAAGTGCCGGTCAGCCAGCTCCTTTGATTCAGCTACCGAAGACTTCGAAAAAGCTAAGTACCCCGTTGGGGACTCTTTCTTGCCTCAGCTGATGTCAGATAAAGTAAATAATTGTTTAACTTGTGGGAAACAAATACCTCATAAGGATTTCCACTCTTACTGCCTCCCTTGCTTATGCTCGGACCACGATGTCTCGGCCTGCTCTGCCTGTGCTTCCTTCAACCGACGAACGCTTAGGCGTCGGTCGGAGTTTGCAGAGGAATATTTTGGGGCTAGTTTTGCATATAAAATGCCGTCGGAGACTCCGACTTCACATGTAGTTAAAAAACGGAAGGACAAGGACCGACCCTCGCGGCCCGCGGTTTCGTCTGAAACCTCGGTCAGGCCTACCGTGAGTGTCTCGGTTTCGGCTGAAACCGAGTCCTCGGTGCTTCCTGTTGCTGAAACTTTACAACTGACTACCTCGGCCTCGGAGGCTCCGGCCGAGTCGGTTATTGAACTACCTTCGGAAACCGGTGTCCAGGACATGTCCGACACCATTCCTTTAGATAAGTCCACCCCTGTACGTGGCGCAGCCAGACCCCCGGCATCCATGTCCATTAAGGCCTTTTCTAGGGCTAAAGCTGCCAAACTTGCCAAAGCTTTGCCTCCCAAGTCTACCTCTCAGAGGCCTTCTACCATCACTCAAATTCTCAGCCTAGCAGAGGATCTTATCTCCTTAATTAGAGGTTCTCAACCTCACCCGGACAGGGGCTCTCTCCCACCTCCAGAAAAAAGGCCCAGGGTTGAGCCCTCTGACCCCCACTCTTCAGATGAGTCTATGGATGAATCTGTCTTGTCAGAGCACCAGCAGGAGGCTTATTCGCCTCTGAGGATGCTGATGCTGAAGAATCTATTCCTTCGGCCTCCCCTCCTGAAGAGTTTTCGTTTGGTGAGACACTGCATTCTATGAGAGAACATTTCCAATGGCAGGGCCAGGAATTTTCTGATTCCAGAAAAAGATTAAGGACCTTTTGCATTTACCTCAGCATAGGCCTTTGGCTATACCTCCTGTTTTGAATGTTATTGATGATATGTACTCTGATGCCAGTACAGCCCCTGATTCTCTCCCTCCGGCTCCTGCCAAACCTGATAGGTACTACAGGGTTCAGTTCTCATTTTCACCTGTACAAGGCCACACTGCAGACCCAGAAACCATTTCTCAGGGCCCAAAAGGTGGCAGCTGCCACTGCTAAAAATCCTTTACCTTCTGAAAGGGAATCTAGAGCTTTAGGCGATGGGGAAAGAAAGTTTATACTTCTGCAACTCTTTCTATGAGGGCATTAAATTGTCAATTCCATATGATTCAGTACCAAGAGTATTTGTTAGATGAATTGTATAAAAAACTTTCCTCCTCTGAGCCCCTTGACCGTAAATCACTTCAGGATCTGGTACATAACTCACAGCAGGTTAGCAACCATTTTTTGCAATGTGGTTATGATGCACTGGAAGCTTCATGTAGGTCAGCAATGACAGGGGCAGTTATACGAAGGCATGCCTGGTTGAAGGGACAATCTCTACCGGACCATGTTAAAGCTAAGCTCCTGGATGCTCCAGTGGAAAAACAAAAATTATTTGGTTCTACGGCCCAGGACTTCTTAAAGAAGTTTGAGGAAAAGGCAAAATCTGTGCAAACAGTCAAGGACTTTCTGCAGGTACAACCACCGAGATTCAGCAGAAATTGGCCTACTAAGAATTGGTCCTTTCCGGACTCAGACAGATCACAGAGAGGTAGGAACAGGCGTACCAGAGGTAGAGGGCAAGCTAGAGGCCACTACAGAGGCCGTCAGTGGCAGCCACCAAACCAGAGAGGTAGTGCAGGAACAGCAACAACATCTGCAACACCAGGACAAACACAATTACTTATTTTTGACTCCTCCAACCAGGGCTCAATTAGAAGCACCATTGGGCGGAAAGCTTTCTTTATTTTCAGAAAATTGGCTTTACATTACAAGGGACTCATGGACTCTGCAAATAATAGACAAAGGCTACAGGTTCCATTTCCACACATTGCCAAAAAGAAAAGGAATGCCAGACCTGCCACCAAATCAGAGGACGGAGGCTTTGAAGCAAATCACCAAATTACTACAAATGAAAGCCATAGAGAAGGTTCCTCTCTCAGAACAAGGCCAAGGTTTTTATTCAAGGCTATTCCTTGTTCCAAGGAAAGAAAATCAATGGAGGCCTATTCTCGATCTGTCCGCACTGAACACTTACCTCATTGTGCCGAAATTCAAGATGCTGACCCTACAGCAGCTTCTTCCCATGCTGGGCAAGGAGTCTTGGCTGGTGACTCTAGATCTCAAGGAGGCATACCTGCATGTCCCCATTCGACAAAGTTGCAGAAGACACCTCAGATTTCTTGCAGGATCAGAGCATTATCAATTCTCAGCATTGCCCTTTGGCTTATCTACTGTGCCCAGAGTATTCACGAAATGCCTGGCATCAGTAATTGCACACTGCAGACTTCAGGGGATTCAAATCTACCCATATCTGGACGACTGCCTGATACAAGCGGACAGCAAGACAAATTTGTTAAAGGACTTGGACTATGCCATCAAGCTATTACAGGCCTTGGGATACACAGTCAACATCCAAAAATCAAGACTTGTACCATCCCAAAGGATAACCTTCTTGGGTGCAGATCTGGATACAACCACCCAAATGGCCTTTCTCACAGAAGAAAAGCAGAAACAACTTCCAGATTACTTCAAGAATCTGACAAGACAAACTCAGCTAACTGCAAGGAAAATCCTGCAGGCCCTGGGTTTCATGGCATCCTGCATAATACTAATTCCACAAGCCAGGCTGCATATGAAAAGATTGCAATGGTACCTAAGGAGTGTATGGACTCATCACAGTCACAGCTTAGAAGCTCTGATTCCAATCATACGTTGCCTTCAAAAGGAATTCCTGTGGTGGGCTCAGGCCTGCCAGACCAACAGAGAGTTGCCTTTCATCAAACCAAAAGCAAACCAAACCATCACCATGGACGCTTCAGACCGAGGTTGGGGAGCACACATGGAGGACAAATGTATCCAAGGACTATGGTCTCAAGGGCAACTGCAAATGCACATAAACCAAAAGGAAATGCTGGCAGTGATACATGCAATCGTGGCTTTCAAACCTTTCCTTCAGCAAGGCCACCTGCTAATAAGGACAGACAACACCACAGTTATGTGGTACATAAACAAGCAAGGAGGCACGCACTCCTACCCTCTATGCAGACTGGCTATGAACCTATGGGATCTTTGTTTGAAATGCAATATACAACTACAGGCCCAGTTCGTGCCAGGGAAAGACAATACACTGGCAGACAGCTTAAGCAGAAATACCATGGTTGCACACGAATGGATGCTGCACCCAGACATCTTCTTACTTATAACACAGGCATGGGGAAGGCCCGAGATAGATCTGTTCGCCTCACCCCACAATCATCAACTGAAAATTTTTTGCACCAGGACATACCATCCACAAGCATGGAAGGTGGACTCTCTCTCTTTCAGCTGGAAAGCCCGAAAAGTCTATGCTTTCCCACCAATCCCATTAATGTCCAAGGTTTTACTGAAGATCAGAGCAGAACAGCCAAAAGTGATCCTGATAGCTCCAGACTGGCCAAGGCAGCATTGGTACCCACTGTTGAAGAGCCTGTCACAGACGAAGCCGTGGCCTCTCCCATTATGGCCTCTTCTTCTGACGCAGAACAATTACAAGATCCTGCATCCCAACCTAAAGACCTTGCAGCTGACTGCCTGGAGAATACCATGACTCCTTCCCAGGACAGCTTATCCCAGAGGGTAAAGGACATTATTATGGAAGCTCGCTGCCCTTCCACAAGGAAGGCATACTCAGCAAAATGGAAAAGATTTCTCATTTGGAACACAGCAAAAGGCCTTGATGTGTCAGTGATGAACATGTCACATATACTGGAATACTTAGCAGAATTGTTCCACAATGGCCTGTCTTATTCTTCCATTAAAATACAAGCCTCAGCAATTTCAGCAGAATACGATGTAAATCCTCCTGTCTACTCGCATCCTCTGTTAAGACAATTTCTCAGAGGAATCAAGAACATCAATCCTCCAAGGAGACCACCTTTACCTACTTGGGACCTCAACTTTGTGCTGGAAAAACTAACACTTCCTCCATTTGAACCAGCAGCATCGGCAGATCCACAGTTTCTATCCTGGAAAACTGCATTCCTTCTAGCCATAACTTCAGCAAGAAGAGTATCTGAGTTACAAGCTTTAATGGCAGTGCAGCCATTTCTTATTTTTCATCAGGACAGAGTTTCATTAAGAACCAATACAACTTTTATGCCAAAGGTGGTATCTAGAGTATCCTTGAACCAGGCAATCCATTTGCCTACATTCTTCCCAAATCCACAAAATAAAGGGGTGAAACTTCTACACACTCTGGATATCCACAGACAATTACGCTACTATTTGGACAGAACTAAAAGTTACAGAAAGACTGTTTGTAGCTTATGCTGCTGGGACACAAGGAAAAGCAATTTCCAAACAGGCAATTTCAAAATGGATAGGAAATTGCATTCGCTTTTGTTACTCTTTTCATGGAAAGACTGTTCCTGTGAATATTAGGCCTCATTCCACGAGAGCCACAGCCACCACTACAGCCTTCCTAAGAGGGGTGGCTACCAAGGACATTTTAGAAGCTGCTACATGGAGCTCCGTGCATACTTTTGCCAAGCATTACAATTTACCCTTATACTCCAGATCCAGAGCAGGTTTTGCAACAGCAGTCCTGCAGGGTCTCTTAACTACACCATCATTTTCTTAGTACCTCCACCCCCAGATTGGCTATGGTATTCTACCCATATGTTATGACTGCAGATGCATCCTTGAAGGACATAGTACAGTTTCTTACCTACCATAAATGTAGATGTCCGATAGGTATGCATCTGCAGTCAGGTTTACCCACCCTCCTGCCCCTCTGTGGTATTCCTAGGGTGTTTACCCCTTCATTAGCTAGCTGGGGGAATCTGTTATGGTGTATTTGTTTGTATATAGATACATATATATGTATATATTTTTGCATGTTTTGGAAATTTTTGGCATTTTATCCAAATTTAGCCTTCCTTGAGGGCACCTGGCATCTGGGGCAAGAAAAACTGAGGAAGATGGCATCGGCTGATGCTTTTATACCCCGGACGCTCTGACGTCGGGGAAAGTGCGACATCAGCCGAGGCCAGACCCAGACTTTGGAATCCGGCCGACCTAAGGGCTGCCTGAGGCAGGACAACCCATATGTTATGACTGCAGATGCATACCTATCGGACATCTACATTTATGGTAGGTACAAAACTGTACTTTCCTGCTACCATTAGGCCCCACTCTACCAAGGTAACAGCTACATCTACAGCCTTCCTCAGGGGGGTTCCAACCAAGGAGATTTTGGAAGCTGCAACTTGGAGTTCAGTACACACTTTTACCAAACACTATCACTTACCACTTTACTCTAAGACTAGAGCTGGCTTCGCCACTGCAGTTTTGCGGGGCCTTCTAGCCCCCTCTAACCCTCTATGACTCCTCCACCCATCCTTAGCTTTGGGATTCTACCCAAGTGTGATGACTGCAGCAGGGTAACACGAACATAGTACAGTTTTGTACCTACCATAAATGTAGATGTTCGAGTGTTCACCCTGCTGCAGTCCAGGTTACTCTCCCTCCATCCCCTCTGATCTAACTGGCTAAATCTCTACAATACCTTCCGGATGTATTTGCTTTTAGCTGGAGGGATTTTGTGTTTGTGCTAAAATTTCTTAAATTGGTACTAATTACTGGCCACCTTTTTGGGGGCACCTGACATCTGGGGCAAGAAAAACTGAAGAAAATGGCGTTGGATGCATTATATATACCCCTGGCACAATGACGTCAGGGAAGAAGCGACAGCAACCGACGCCGGACCAAGACTTTGGAATTCCGGCCGACTGCGGGACCGCCTGACGACAGGATAACCCAAGTGTGATGACTGCAGCAGGGTGAACACTCGAACATCATATGGTAGGTACAAAACTGTACTTTACTTATAAGTAGTGCCACATAAAAGGATTTCCTCACCGCTGTGGGCACATGGCTGTCAAAGTTAAGGCTACTATCTATGTGCACCTAGATCTCTCACCACTCAGTCTACTCCAAGTGGTATGCTATTGATGTTGTAGTTTGCAGGGATATTTGACTTCCCAAAGGGTATGATGACTAACTTTCTTTGCATTTAGTTTAAGGCCATGGTTCTGGCATAAATCATTTGTGTGATCTGGACCCTCCTGAAGGATGTCTACATCACTGGGGATTCAATGATTGCCCCCATCTTGCAGTCGTGGGCAAACTTTGTCATCCAGAGGCTTTCCGCATTTGCCTTGTCTTCACAGAAGTATGTTCTGAACAGCAGTGGTCCCAGTACTGAGCCCTGTGGCCACCACTCATAACTGGCCTCTTGCTGGATCGGGTTCACCCACTTTAACCATGTGTCCTGTCTGTGAGCCAGTTGGCTTTCCATTTGGTGACACAGGGATTTATGTCCAGTTTTGTGAGTTTATTTATAATAGCTGAGTGGGGAATTGTCAAATGCCTTGACTAGGTCAAGGTAGGTTGTATATATTGTTTTACCCTCATCCATGGCCTTATTGAGTTTTTCTTAAAGAAATCCACCAGATTCAATATGGATGACCTGCCCTTGACAAAGCCAAATTGGGTCAGTTCCAGTTTTTGGAGGTGGTCTATGTCATTATTTATCAGATCCATGATTATTCTTTCCATGGCCTTGCATATAAGACTAGTCAATCTTAAGGGTCTGTAATTTCCCAGGTCAGCAGATGGTCCCCCTTTATGCAGAGGGATGACTGTTGTTTTCCTTAACTCCATCTGGACAAAGAGATTCCTGAAGCTGTGGTTAAGCAGAGATCCTAATGGGCCTGATAAGTCCGGATTTAACCTGTTTAAGAGGCAACCTGGTATATTGTCGAGCCCCATTTAAGCTATGTTTTTAGCTTTAGAGAGTGCAGTGGCGACCTGTACTTTGGTGGTAATTGGCAATGGAGTGGAGGAGGATTTTTTGGGGGAAAACTGGGGGTGATGGGGAGATGAAATTAGAGTTGAATTTGACAGTCAGCAGATTTGCCATGTCTTTCGGCTGAGTATAGGTGATGCCTTTTACAACTAATTCTGCACATTGTTGGGTGTTGCCCTTAGGACTGCGGACATAACTGAAAAATGTCTTATGGTTATCCTTGGCTCTGAAGGCTATTTTTTTACCTCTGAGTCTGCTTTCAGATACTTGACTAGTTCCCTGATTTGCTTGTTTAAACTAATGAGGGGCTTATTTCTCTGTTGTACATTTGTTGTACAACCTATAGGTCCACTAGCGTGGCTTGTTTTGTGGTTTGACCTTGGTTTATTTTGTTCTGGTACTGCTGTTTTATGCAGTTTGCATGGTCATACAGGGCTTTTGTGTATGCGTCTGCATAGGTTTCTGTGATTTTTTTTGATTTGGAGGGGCTTGGGAACTAGCTATTTTTTCCCTTAATAGGAGGTAATTTACCTTAGAGAAGTTCTTAAAGTTTTTGGGGTTAGGTGGGGGGGGGGTAGTTTTACCTTTATTTGAAGGGGACTACTTTGTGATTTGATCTTACTAATGACATAACACGGGGGGGGGGGGTGCACTCTCCCATATTTGAGAGTATCAGATCTAGGATACTTGTTCCTCTAGTGCAAGTGCAGACTAGCTTCTCCAGGGCTTTTGAATTTACAAAGTCAAGGAATCTTTAGGTCTGCATGTTAGTGGTTGTGTATGCCTCCCATTTAATGGAGGGGTAGTTAAAATCACCCATGAGTATGATATTGGGCTGAATGGTGAGTGATTCTTGTAACTTCAGGTATGATGTATGGGTTTCCTGGTTCATAGTGGGGGACCTGTATCTAGCAAGAATATGGTAATAGACTTTTTATCCATGGTTAGTTGGACATGGAGTAGCTAAAGCATGTCATATTGTTTGACCAGTCTTTTTCTCTTTCGTGTTCAGTGAGTGCTTGGAGTGTATGAAAGGCATTATAACCATGAATTGCCAAACTGCTTCCCATGGCTTTGAACCACATTTCAGTAACTGCACAGATGTCTGCATTCTCCAGGGTGAGGAGAGCTTCCAGGGAGTGCAGTTTCTTGTTGAGGCTGCTAGCATTGGGCAGTTAACACTTTAGCTTGTCCTGAGTAGCTTTTGTTATGTTGGAAGGTTTGTCTGTTTGGAAGCGCCTAAAAAAGGCACTGTAGAGATGGATAATGTTTTGGTCAAAATCCTAAAGCCTAGAGGTGACAGTTCATGCAGCTTTGCCAGGGATGGTATTCACCTATCAGCCATATCCTCCTAGGCTAACAAGTATTGGATCCCTTTGGAATGACACCAGTAGCTAACGCAATTGTTAAAGTTGATCATTTTCTACTGGTATTATGGCATCATCCTTGGTGACGGTAGAATGCTGCTCAATGTTAGGGTATTACCTGCCGGTGACATCTATTTTCCGAGCTCAGTCATACCTCTCTCTTCATATAATCCATGGAGGTATGTCTCGGGTCTTTCATGGCAACGTGGACTGTGACTGCATTGTACTGGTACTTGGAGGTGAATGACTGGAGTGATTGTGTGATCTGGTGAATCCAGGCCCATGACAGGCAACTAACTGTAACGTTCCCCTTATCCAGCCTGGTAGAGGGACATCAGTGTGTCTCAGAATGGAGACTTCTATGACAAGAAGATTAGGTTGTAGAGTGTTTCACCTTAAGGACTTGGTTGGTAGCTGATACACATTGAGATGGGGTGTTATGTGTTGTGATGGGAATTGTCTTGTTTGTGTACATGCGGAATTTCTGAAGGCTGTTCCTGAGAAGCATTTGAGGTTTAGGTAAGTTGCATGTGGGCACCTCTGCATATGTTAGTCTGTGTGTCTGTCTCTGTGGGTGTGGTGAGCGATGTGTGCGAGTCGCTGACAACCTGTTTGTTGCTTTTTGTGTCTGTATGTGAGAGTCTAGCCTCCATTGTCAATGTGTAACTACATCCTCTTACATACTGTACTTGTCTGTTTGAGAATTAAGTGGTTATCAGTGTACATAAGACAATTGCTACATTGCCTCAGGATACACTATGTCCACCAAGCTGGATGCAGAGATTAGCAGTAAAGTCCCATCCACAATTGCAGATCATAATGTGTACTTGAAAGGATAGGAGTGGAGGGTGTTTCTAACCGGATGAGGGAAGTGTGCATACTTGTGTAATCTGTAGCTAACCTAACCAGCAATGTTGCCCAATGCCTAATCAGATTCTTTCTGAGCGTCAGTAGCCCTGGGTGCTATAATAAGGTAACTATCACAGTAAACTTTCACACTGTAATGAAAATAAGCAATGTTTCCAGATGTTTGTGTCTGTACAAGGGCACTGGCACAGCGAACAGCTCCATGCAAACATGCTGAATTTATACCAACAATAGGAATGTAGAAAAATGACTGAGCCCTCTGACCAGTACAATGACAACATTTAGAGCCTTTTTGTGTGCTTCCCAACTCAGATAGACCAGGTAAACATTTACTGCCACTAGATGAATAATCCTAGTCCTCCTAATGTCAAACCACAGTAAAGGAGTACCACAAACAACTTTAAAGATACAGATATAGCAGTCTACTTTAAACAGTTTATAAAAGTGTGACTCTTCTTTCAGCTTTTCCTGGTTAGGGGTGGCCACAGCAGATCACCTGTCTGCTCATGATTGGCAGTGGAGTTTTACGGTGTCAAGTTGCCAACCCAGCGCCCAACCTTCCATAGAAGGCACACACATGCACTCACTCATGCCTAGGGCCAATTTAGAGTATCCAGTCCATCTACAGTATGTCTTTGGGATGTGGGAGCACCCGGAGGAAACCCACGTGACCACAGGGAGGGCATGCAGACTCTGCACAGAAAGCACCCCAGCCAAGGATTGAACTGGAGAACCTCTTGCTGTGAAGCAGCAGTGCTAACCTGTGCACCACCGTGGCCACCCTAGTTTATAAAAGTGTGATTATTTAATAAAAATGCGTCACTTTGTAGAATTGAGCCAAGAGTCACTCAATTGTACAGAATTTATAAAGGCACTAAAAACAAGATAAGCTGATTAATAAGCCCTCCAGCCAATAAAACAACTACATGCAGAAATCTCAAGTGCATTTCCCCAAACTTAAACAGACCAGGCTACCACCCAGTGCCACTAGATGGAAAACCCAGTGACTTCTCGATGAAAAAACTTAGAAAAGTGCTTGCTAAAGTGTAAAAATACACTTTTTTTCACAGCTAGCTAGCTAGATAATGAATTTAGGGGAAGTAGACAAAAAAAATCTTGCTAGAATCTCCTTGTGTGTTCTGACTGAGTGTGCTTCTCAGGTGATGTATATTTTTTGGCACTTTTTAACTGTTCAGAGTCGAATAAAATAGTAATTGAATTCATTTCAGAATACAGTTTGAATAAAATGCATTTATTTAAAATGTATTTGCTCTAATATTGCTACACACTCAAGTGTGCTAGCTTGCACTGCACTTGAATTGTTTTTAGTGCTGTTTTAGCTGACTTTCCTGTAACTAGTCTAGTCCAGATACAGATTTGCTGTATCAGGACTGTTTGTAAATTTCTGAGCCCCTCAAGCCTTTCTGTGTTGGAGGGAGCCTTCTAACTTATTAGTGGGAGCAGTAAGCACTAGCTAGCTTATCTACCACAAAAGGAGTGGTTTCTGGCCCAGTAATTGTAGTTATTCGCCGTTTGGGCAGTTTTTCCATCTCTCTCAACTTTTTTGGTTTTAAAAGCTTGCATTTGAGCTTGTTTACTGCTTTTCCTGGACCTAGTCTAGTCCAGATACAGATTGCTGTATCCAACACTGTTTGTAAGCTTCTGAACCCCCCCCACCAAGGCTTTCTGTGTTGGAGGGAAGCCTTCTAGCTTATCAGTGGGAGTGGTAAGCACTAAGTAGCCTATCTACCACAAGAGGAGTGGTTTCTGGCCCAGAAGTTGTAGTTTATTGGCTGTTTGGGCAGTTTTTTCATCTCTTTCAATTTTTCTGGTTTAAAAGCCCGAGTTTGAGCTTGTTTCCCGCTTCTCCTGTAACTAGTCTAGTCCAGATACAGACTTGCTATATCCAGGACTGTTTGTAAGCGGCTGAGTGGTGCCAGTGTCTGCTCTTCTATTTTTTCCCTTAGATCTGCTAGTTCTCTCCTCTCCTGCACTTTTACTAGCTTATTAGTCTAGCACTTTACCAGACTTCTTGCAGCAATTGTTGTAGCACACAAAAGTGCTGCCAGCACTAAACGTTCTACAAGGAAACACCTCCAGTACTTATTAATGCCCACCCCTCCAGGCATGTCTAAAGGTCAGTTCCCTGTGCTTTCTCCTATTAACCTGGTGAACTTGGGCATCCTGAGGCAGTGTAGCAACTGCCTCTGTACACCGACAACCCTCTCCTCTTACCTCCCAACACTCAGTCTTGCGAGAGATGCACTTGTATATCCAAACTGGAAGCCACGCACTCTCCATCCAAGACCGGAATAGCTGGTTAAGAGGAGAAGGTCAACCTTTGCACCACACCACATGGAACACACAGCCCTCCAGAACACACACTAGCATGGCCTTCACATAAAAGCACAAACCACATACCCACCTTTGTGGAGGCTCTCAATAAAAATCTGCCCAAACAGCAGAGACCTCCAAGGCAGAAACGCACTCTACCACCACAGCACAACACTAATCATGAGACCGATAACTCTCCTAAACAGTGTTCTACTCAACCAAAGCCCCTAAAGCAAAACAGCATGCTTAACACACTAGTCATAGGTGACTCAGTAGTGAGGCACACTGATGTCCCACTCAGTAGGTTGAATAAGGAGAATGTAACTGTCAGCTGCCTGTCAGATGCCGGGATCTACCACATAATGCATGCAGTCGTGTCCCTCAACAACAGGTACAAATATGACTCTGTCATTGTATATGTGGTTGTGAATGACCTGAGATGTACCTCCCTGAACTACATGGAAAGAGCTGTGGAGGAGCTCTCAGATTATGTAGCCCAGGCGGGTATGATCCTAGCCCTGAGCAGCATTCTGCCATCACCCAGAATGATACCACAGTGCAAGCAGAAAATGATTGATTTCAACAATTGGCTAAGTTTCTGATGTCATTCTAAGGGGATCTGATATCTGTCTGCCTGGGATGACATGATTGACAAACCTCGATGCTTTGCCAGAGATAGCCTGCATCTGTCACCCCTGGGCTTCCGGATACTGGCCAAGGCTCTTGCCACCCCTATAGTGCCTTTTTTTAGGCGATGTTCCAAAGACCAAATTACCACCGTAATAGCTACAAACAAATGCAATCTGAGGGTCATGCTGCTCAACGCTAGAAGTCTAAATCTCAAAATGCACTCACTCGAAGCACTCCTTAAAGTGGAGAACATCAACATTTTTTCTGTAACAGAGACCTGGTTCAAGGCAGCAGAAAACACCCCTGCACTACCAGGCTATAACTCATTCCACACCATTCGGCCCCAGAACTTGGACTGAAGCTCCAAAGGTGGTGGTGTTTCCATATTCATAAAGGATGCACACACCTCCAGACTAGTAGCCCAGCATAACTCATCAAAGATACTTCAGGTGCAGCTAACATTGGATAAGACAGCGATTCAGGTCGTAGCCTGCTATAGGTCCCCAACCATGTCCCAGGACTTGCACTCCATGTTTCTAAGCAGCCTGGAGAATATTAGGGTCCAATCTAACACTTTTTCATACTGGGTGACTTCAACTACCCCCTCCATTAACTGGGAAAACTACTCGTATACCAATGCACTTGCCCAATGTTTCCTGAAATTCATTATTTCTGTTGCCCTGGACAAACTTGTTCTTACCCCAACTAGAGGTAGCAACATCCTTGACCTGGTCATTACTAACATGGACGACTGTTGCTCTACACCAATAGGTTAGATCTGACCACAAACTAATCACCTTGGAAATCCAACCCCCCCTGCAAAGGTAACCACCACGAAAAACTTCTCCAAAGCTAACTTTGGGCTCCTAAAAACAGAGGTGACTAACGTCACAGCACCCATGTAAATGGAGAATAGTTGCATGACCGCCAAATTGTACACCAATGCACTGTATGAATACGTACACAAATGCATGGATCTTGCCATATCCAGCAGAACCAAGAAGTTCTCCTCCAAAAAAGGAAGCCAATTTGATGGTCCCCTGCCATAAATAAACTCTGCAACAAGAGGAGGAAACTGTTGCAGAATAAGGTGAAGTCCCAAGACTGGAAAAACTCTCTTATCAGCCTCAAATAAATGTTGAGATCACTCATCAAATCCTCTAAAGCTAGCTATGAAAACAGAATTGCAGCAGATAGTAAAGACAACCACAAGGCCTTCTATAGTTATGTAAAGAATCTCCACGGCAATTCCCAGATTTGCTCTGAGCTACTGCACAATGGTACTGCCTATACCGAGCCAACAGATATTGCCAGTATTAGTGGCTGACAGATTCGGTGCCAACTTTATCCCCCCCACACACAAAGGACCAATCACAATACCAGTAGATTGCCAGGCACCCAGTATTACTGCTGCACAGGTTAAAACAGCACTGTCCAAGGCCAAGAATACAGCTTCTGTGGGACCTGACAATATCCGTGGCTGTGTTCTACATTGAACTACAGAGTGAACTGGCACCTCAACTGTGTGTCCTGTTCAATCACAGCCTCATCTCAGGCTTTGTCCCTACCGAATGGTGCACTGCTACAGTCATCCCTGTCCACAAAGGAGGAGCGAATACAAACCCTGGGAATTATCACCCCATTAGCCTGACTAGTCTGATATGCAAAGCTATGGAACACATCATCATGGACCTAATTAACAAGGATATAGGGAGTCTCCAAACTCTGGATCCCACACAGTTTGGTTTTGTGAAAGGTAGATCATGCCTGCTCAACTTAGTCGACTTCTTTGAATCAGTCACCAGTGCTGTGGATGAAGGCAAGGTGGTTCATACAGCCTACCTTGATCTGGCCATGGCCTTTGATACCATTCCCCACTCAGGAATTATAGAAAAACTCACTAAGCTAGGCATCAACCCCTATATCACTAGGTAGGTTGCAAACTGGCTCACAGATAGGAACCCAGTGTAAACGTAGCTGTCTCCAAGTCAGACTGCCGACTAGTCACGAGTGGAATCCCACGGGGCTCGGTCCTGGGTCCTCTCCTGTTTGGTCCTAAGAATGTAAAATACTGAAAACCAGAAAGGCACCAAGGTAACATAACAGGTAAAATCACTGAACCTTTATTGTCCCAATATAAGACGTCAAAAAGACTTTACTGACTAAGTGCTTTCACCCTCCTGGGCATCTTCAGAGTCTGAAGATGCCCAGGAGGGTGAAAGTGCTTAGTCAGTAAAGTCTTTTTGACGTCTTATATTGGGACAATAAAGGTTCAGTGATTTTACCTCTCCTGTTTGGTGTCTACTTCTCTGAAGTCCAGGCCAGCATGAAGGGACTCTGGCTGACACAGTTCGCAGATGATTGCAAGTTAGGAGCTATTATTAACTCCCCAAGTGATGTTGGCATCGTACAGAATTGCCTCACTGAGACCAATGACTGGTGTCAGAAACATGGCCTTAAGCTCTGCCAAAAAGTGTAGTCATCCCCTTTGGGAAAAACACAGTTCCCATGAATTAGCACATCGATGGTAGTCCACTGAACACAGATGGTGGTATTATAAGAGATGTGGGAACACAGGTTGACAAGAACCTCTCTTTCTGACCACAATGGCAATGTGGTGAGCAAAAGTCCTTCTGTGTGGCACATCTCATTACTAAGGGTTTTGCATCCAGGAAGAAAGAGGTCATTGTCTCTCTTTCTACAATTCCCTCATTAGGCCAATCATAGAGTACAATGCCCCACTTGGCATGTACCTCACTAGACACCTGTAACAACTGGAGAGGCCGCAAAAGTACATCACAAAGAGGATCCTAGGCCTTAAACACTTGTCCTATATGGACAGACTCAAAAAAAACTCCCAACTATTCTCTCTCATACTGCCTACTTAGAGGCGATCTCTGCTTGACTTACAAAGCCATGTCTGACCCGGCTCTGTTAGAAATGCTGCATCTAAAGAAATCCCAATTCCATCGCAACACACGCTCCAGAGACCTCATCCTCATTACCACAATCAACAGAACATGCTGGAGGGACAGATTCATAACCCAGAGACTGCCAATGCTATGGAATAGACTTCCCATACATGTCAAACAGAGCATCTCGCTGACCCTCTTCAAGAGAAATTGTGAGGAGTGGCTAGGAAATAGAAAATTCACCCTGGGGAATAACTCCAGTGGCTCTACTTGACAGAGGCACTGG